>NC_045718.1:26586872-26886872 GCF_009834535.1 Camelus ferus
GAACAAAGAAAACAGGTCAGTCGCGAGCTTGCAGTCCTGGAGCATTTGTGTCATCTGTGGACAGCACTTCAGAAGAGCAGCTGCCAGGGTACCTTCAGCCCTCTTCAGTCTGGAGGGCAGCCACTGGCCACTGCAGATGTGGCCACACCACCTAGGAGGGCTAACAGCAAGGGGCCTTGGTAACAAGTCTGAAGGCACACTTGTCATCAAGGTGGGAGGATGGTGGCTGAGGGCTCAACACACAGTTCAAACCGGCTGATGCCCACCGGCACACACGCCCTTGTCTCCCTTACAGCCAGACTGTGGCCACTGTGGCGTGAACAGTGAACCAACTTTCTGGGAGTAGGCATGGCTAGTATCCCTAAGAAGTGATGGCAGATGAGCCCGATTTGGGCGATAACTAAAGCTTCTCTGTGGACATGCCACTGGCCGGGGGGAAGAACACAGAAACATTCCTTAGTAAAGATCCGAGGGTGACAGCAAGTGCTATGTTTAGCAGGCAAGTTGCTGTAATTAGGGTCAACTACTCATCGTCACATTTACTGAATGGTCACCGTGGTTGGGCGGTGGTGGGCGAGGGGACCGAGTGTGAACGCTAAGTACTGTGATACGAAAGTGGGGAGGATTACTGGGCTTCGCCTCAAAACCAAATGAAAGAGAAAACCGACAAGAAGACAGTGATGGCCGAGTTGCTCCCGGGAGAGAAAAGCAGGCTGAACCCCTCCCCGCAGCAGGGTCTCGGTCAGGTGATGGTCAGGTCCCAGGGAGCCTGGAGTCACAGGAACCGCAAAGACCCCTGGTGAGAAATGCTCGTTTCCTGGAGCTTGGTTAAAAAAACCCCGCAATGCATTTTCCTTCTACTTAATGTCTTTACTGTTCTCTGTTGTGCGTGTTACGGGTGTGTTTCCTACCTGAAGTTCAGTTAAATTTTTCTTTTGAAATGTGCCTGTTGAGGTTTATGCTTGCCCTCGTATTCAGAGACACCCCTGAGTCTTTAGAGTTAGAAAGTAAGCCACCATCTCCGGGGCTCCCGGTCAGCTCCAGCCTGCCCGTCTGTGGGAAAGGAGGTCCTTCAAGCCGGCCACGAGCCGACTGATCAAGACTGGAGGCAGATCGGCTCTCAGAGATCCTGTGTTTAATGGGCAGATGGAGTTGGTGGCCGTCTGAGGACAGAGGGTGCCCTTTCTGCAGCGGTGGGGCCCCGGGACCCACGGCCTCCCTGCGCTGCTCAGAAGCCCTGTGGGGCCCCCCTGAGGCCGCACACAGACACAACTTCCTCAGGGCGCCGGGGGAGCCTCCTGCCCTGCCAGAGGGAGAGGGCTGCACACGTGATAAACTGATCTCCCACAGACTTGTCCTGAGGACTTCTGAGTGACAGCCATCCTGACTGGTGTGAGGTGATACCTCATTGTAGTTTTGATTTGCATTTTTCTGATAATTAGCAATATTGAGCATTTTTTCCTGTGCCTATTGGCCATTTGTATGTCTTCATGGGAGAATTGCTTGTTTAGGTCTTCTGCCCATTTTTGGCTTGGGTGGTTTGTTTTTTTGTTATTAAGTTGTATGAGCTGTTTATATATTCTGGAAATTAAACCTCTGTCAGTTGCATCATTTGCAAATGTTTTCTCCCATTCCACAGGTTGTCATTTTGTTTTACTTATGGTTTCCTTTGCTGTGCAAAAGCTTGTAAGTGTAATTAGGTCCCATTTGTGTATTTTTGCATTTATTTCTATTGCCTGGGTAGACTGCCCTAGGAGAACATTGCTGAGATTTATGTCAGACAATGTTTGCCTAGGTTTTCTTCTAGGAGGTTTATCGAATGGTAAGTGCTGGAGAGGGTGTGGAGAAAAGGGAACCCCCGTACACTGTTGGTGGGAATGTAGTTTGGTGCAGCCACAGTATGGAGATTCCTAAAAAAAACTACAAGTAGAGTTACCATATGACCCAGCAGTCCCACTCCTGGGCATATATCTGGAGGGAGCTCTAATTCAGAAAGATACATGCACCCCAATGTTCACAGCAGCACTATTTACAATAACCAAGGCACAGGAGCAACCTAAATGTCCATCAACAGAGGACTGGATAAAGAAGTTGTGTATATTTATACAATAGAATATCACTCAGCCATAAAAAAGAATAAAATAATGCCATTTACAGCAACATGGAAGGACCTACTGATCATCATTCTAAGTGAAATAATTAAGAAAGAGAAAGAAAAATACCATATATCACTCATATGTGGAATCTAAAAAAAGAGAAAAAACAGGACATTAATGAACTCATCTACAAAACAGAAAGACTTGCAGACACAGTAAACAATCTTATGGTTACTGGAGGGAAAGGGGGTGATGGGAAGGGATAAATTTGGGCGTTTGAGATTTACAAATGTTAGCCACTACAAAAATAAATTTAAAAAATTTCTTCTGTATAGCACAGGGAACTATATTCAGTATCTTGTAATAACCTTTAATGAAAGAGAATATGAAAATAAATATATGTATATATATATATGCATGACTGGGACATTGTGCTGTACACCAGAAACCGACACATTATAACTGACTATACTTCAAAAAAAGTCATGAGGAGTGCCTCACATACACTGGGAAATCTACTTGAAATGTAAGCAGGCAAGGCAAGACTGATTTTCAAGTTTCTTTTGTGCAAACTCTGATCTGGGTTTCACTCATTGTCCTGTAATCGAGGCCTAGGTTGGGTTAACAAGAGCCCTCTCTGATTCTAGCTCAGCAAGTCTCTATTCGGGAGTGCAGAGCCCACCTGTTTCTCTTGAGGACGAGTCTCACCCAGCCAGAGACGGGGCAGGCCTATGACCCTGCTCTGCATTCTGATTTCTCTGTTGAAGTGAAAATGGGGACTTGGTAGTTACCACCTTAGCCCTCTGCCCAGTCCCCATCTTCTCTGAGATGTCACATTCCTGGAGGGCAAGGACCATGTCTGACTCATCTTCCCATATAGGACATAGAAGGTACTTGAGAAACGTTTTGTGGAATGTAACTATTTCCAGTGGTTTCTGACACCACTTCCTGACCTGGTTTATTCTGCACTAATTTGAACAGCCACGTCAGCCAGGGCAGGCAGCAGTGAATACGGATTTCCTAACTTGTGACTCCCTCAACCCAGTTTTCATGAGCTAGTTTTGAAACATTTATTCTATTTAAAACTGAGAGACCACATACACCAAATTCCCTCTTCCAGCCTGTGGGAGGTGGTTTCCATGTAAAAATGCCTTTATATATGTTAAAATACACTGTCTGCATTGAAAAACTAGGAGGTTTTAGCTTGTATCACTTCACCAGGAATTTCTTAGGGACACCTGATCTATATCCTGTTTTTCGGTCTAGTTTTACTCACTGTAACGTCTGAGCAATTTTCAGTAAACAGACTCTAGCACGAATCACTGTCTCCTTTCCCCTGCCTATGGGGACAGAGGTGGCTCTTTGGCCAAGTCCTGTCATCAGATCAGCCTTATTTAAGAGACACACGAATGTCCAGAAATCAGGTTGTTTTCAGATTTAAAGCATTAAAACAAGAGTTCACCTTATAGTCCTATAAATTTCGCATACAATTGGTTAATATAATTTCTGTATTTTTAGCAAAAGAATTTTCTCAAAAACCTTGGAAAGAAGTGACTAAACCAGTAAGAAGACAAATCACATTGAAGAACATGATCTATTTAAACTTACTTTTTATTATCATTTTTTTCCAGTTACCCAGCATGCCACAATCTGATTGCTGACCTGGATGAAACAGAGTGAAATAAATGATTTACAAAGAGATATTTACATTCATTTGATTTGTACGTAAGATGTCACAATGCACTGCGACCTCCCCAGTGGACACCGCCCCGGACTGCGGTGAGCTGCGTCGTCATTGCCACATTCGCTGCCAAGTGGTCCCTGCAGGGCAGACGGGCTGGAGCTGAAGTCTGAGACTAGATGAGGAGACCTCCTGGTGTATGTTTTCCAAAATGGCTTGAAGTTAGTATGTTTTTATATCTGCTCACTTGTATGCTTTGTTACACATATGAATTTCAATAAATAAACTTTTTGAAGACTTGAATTGTAATGTTTCCTTTTTATCTTGTAATGATGAAAAAAATACCAAAAAAGGCACGTATTTTAACTAGGCCAAAGGGTGTGAAGGACCAAACCTTCTTCCTGCCTTTCCTGCTTCTTTCCCTCTTGATGATCTGCACATGGCATCCTTCAACTTTGCTTTTAATCAACATCCTGTAAGCCTCCATTATTTATCATCCTGCTAATTTGTGCACAGTCAGAAGACACCAGGAAGCACTAAGCATTATCCTCTCCACTCTGTTAACAACAAAAACAGACAAAAAGCATCTTTGGCTTGATGGCGTCAGGTTTCTTCTTCAAAATGCAGTAACTGAGAGGGAGCCTAAAAACGTACTTCATGAAATTACAAAATTTACTTAGAATTCTATCAAATACCTGTACACAGATCATTGTTTTAGTTTAAAATAGTATTTCTACTATACACAAGCCCTCAACTGCTTTAAAGTAATAAAAATGGGCACTGAAAGTGTTGTGTTGTTCTTGAGGATGACACTGGAACAGCAAGGGCAAGGCTGCAGTCGGGACTAGTCCCTGACCTCAGGCTGTTCTCCCAGCAGCGCTCTGTCACCACCAACACCGTCACCACCACTACCACCATCACCATGGCCTCTCATGGACGTGGCTTAGGCTTCGGAGGCAGTGGGACGATACACCCACAAAGACCATTTGAGCCTCTTGCGCATGGACACAGTTCCAGCCTGGAAGGACAGAACTTCTGTTCAAATTTAGAAGCTTTTTGATTTCATCAAATGTGCTAGACATAAAGGTTGTCACGTGTTAATTGTCCCTAATTCTGTTTCAGGAACAGTAAATAAATTACACAATTCTAAAAATAGCACCTTTAAATAATTACAGAGGTCACTTTATGTTAGCCTCCTGGATCTGTCAACCCCAGTGGTTCTGAGAGAGGCGCCCGTGTGAGGAAGCCCTCCCGTTCGGCTGTGTGGCATACACGTACGTGCCTGACCAACTCTGGTCCCAAAGCCTTCCCCTATCTGGCACAGTCACAGGAGCAAAGCCAAGTTTCTACAACAGTAGGTTTATGAGGTAAAATCAGAAAAAGGCCCCATCCAGAATGCTCCTGGATAAATCAGACCGTAGGCCAGCCCTCCTATCCATCTATCACCCATGTCTAAGTTGGTTAATTTGCCCTGAAGTTTTAAAAATATATTCTAAGAAAGAAGTATGCAGAGCAACACATTATCAGGAAGACATTACTAGTGAGCTATGCTTCTTAAGAATTCTGGGTCCAAACCACCTGGTGTAAAGACTATCAGGGGCTTAACCAATCTCCAAAGAGACCTAGTCCGTCTCTGGCATCACAGATCTGGCCTAAACCCATCGCTGAGAGGTCAGCATCTCCCCTTTGGAAGGATCCCTTCATCAAAGTTTGTATAACTGCACTATCGCCATTTTTTTGAAGAAACAAAATAATTCTGTGTTTGGAGCTACAAGAAACTTACATACTTTCCTGTCACATTTTAAATAGAATAGGTTAATACCAGGTGCAGGTGGAGCTATTAATCTTTTTTTTTTTTCAGAAGTCTAATGTTTAATTTTCTGAGATTGCAGAACCACGTCCAACAACAATAAACAGAGAAGTAGCAGATTGACATAGTGCTTTATTTAAGCTGTCTGTACGAAGGAAAATAATGTGCATCCCTATCATATACGTGTAAAAATACTAAGGATGTACAGTGTACAAAAACAGTTTCTTGTCGTTATTTCACATCCTTGTGGGTCATATACGTAAGGAAATAAACAGTTTTAGTATGACCAACAGTAATAGTAATACAGTTTCTTGGGTTCATAGTTGCGTCTGCTTAAAATCCTTAACCAGATGACTAGATCTTGCGCGGATCTAATGAAAGAACTAGCAAGGTCAAGAAATGTCACAAACTATAAAGCTACAGGGAGGTAATTCAATTACCAATTTAGAGGTTTTCTTTTTATTTAAATAAATACTTTACATTTCATGCTTGCCTGTAATGCACTACCAGGAGCAAGGTAAGGAAATTCTACTGTGGACAGTACAAACAGTAGCAGCAAAGTGTGTACACTGAGGTGTGATATAGAGACCCTGCAGTTAGTGGGGGGGCCCTTACTCTGGACTCGAAGAGAGGCAAGTGGCCCCTGCAAGAACAGTCAGCTTTAAGAAGCCGGAAATCAGGTATGGGAAATGGAAAACACTGGAATAATGCTATGTAGTTAGTGTGGAAAGCAAAGCTGTGAGCAGCCCTGCTGAAAATCCAAGCAGAAACGGCCCATTTCCTCCAGGATGGCTGCATCATGGCAAGAGGCAGACTCGGTACAGGATGGAGTCCGCAGAGCTGGAACTCTACTCAAAGAGAGTGGCTCCCGGTTCAGGCCTTTCCATCTGCCAGAATCCAAAACTTCAGCTAAGGGCAGACACAAGGGAAGCTTCAGAATCTTCATCTAAACACATTTCTGTTTTTCTACACCAGCTGACTGAGGTCAGGGAGTGAAAGTAAGGAATTCTCAAGATTGAAGCCAAGAAAACACCTTGTGTGACACTCACGGAATCTCAGAGTGGGTACAGGACTGAGGACTGAGCCCCGGGCACTGGCTGGGGAGGGGGAGCCTGCTGTGCAGAGCAGCCAGCCTGGGGCATGGTCAACGCTACCTTGAATCTTTAGGAAGTGTCCTTGGCCAAGGTCATGGAAATCACCTTAAGATTTGGAAAAAAGCCCAAACTCTCAGTGTGCTTAGTGTATGGTGTCATACTTTCCCTCTGAAGAAATGAATGCTCTGAACACCAGCCCAGCTCAGCTGTCCTCTCTTTCTCTTGCGTTTCCTTTTTATACAATGGATACAAGACAACTTACAGGACAGACCTAGTCTACTTTCTTGTCAAAGTGAAACATTCAACATAATTCCAAGTGAAAAAAAAAAAAAAGTTGAGCTATATGTGTACGAAAGAATGAACTACCATTTACTGTAACTTCCTACTCAATATTAAGGATGAACTTCACTCAAGTAGAAATATGAAAAATTAGGATAAAATCTATGTCTGAATATGTCTTAGCTGCCTTAGTAAAATGCCCTTTAACCCCCCGTCAGTCCCAGTGGCCCACCCACCGCCAGCAGTGGTTTCATATCTATAAATCCACACTTCCAGCGTCAAGAGGCTAAGACATCTGCATATGAGTATGATTCATCCTGCTCAGAAAGTCACTTGCTCTTTCACACAACGCAGTCACAGCGCTACACCATGCTGCAGTCTTCCATTTGGGAGCTGCCAGATAGTTTAACTAAGTACATCTCCACGATTGCTCCATGGAGTCGGGAAGCCTCCTGATTGCCGCAGGAAGGGCCCCCCGCCCCCTGGACTTCATAGGCTGCTTTGGAAAATGTCAGCTCCTAGCACCAAAGGGTTTAATCTGAAGATCATCATTAATGAAGGAGAAAGATGAGGTTTGCATACATGTCCCCTTTCAGTGAGAAGTGTTGGAATCTGAGGACATGAGTATACACAGAAAAAGAAAAGTTGGAGGTGTTCTTTTTTGTCTTGTTTTTTCCCTGATGGCTTAATTCAGTGATAAATGTACCATGATCAGAATAAACACACTAGGTCCTTATCCTTTAACTGCCCACTTCGTTAACTACTCGAGATGTGTTCATTTTGCCAAGTAAAGTTCATTGCTTATCATCCAGGTCTCAATTTTCTTCATTGCAGTATACTGCCAGGCCGTCAGCACACTTCCATTCTCAGAAGAGCAAACATCGACACTCACTGGTTTCAACCCCTTGGCATGGAGAGTTGGGGATTTCTCATTTTTAGCACCAAGGGGTTAAATGACAGCATCTCTTCTCCCAAAGCCAAACTCTAACCCTATATGTACAATTTCAGAGCCTCATCAAAATTTGTTTATATAGGAGAAAAAGTGCATGGTTCTCATCAGCGTGTACATTCCTTGCACATGGGTCAAAATAAACTGCAGTAAGTCTATTTTATGTAAGTTGGAGCTGCATTTGCTAACATGACATACAATTCTTATCACTAAAAAATAAATACTACTGTAATATAAACAAAATCATAAAAGGACATTCAAAGTTTTAACATCCGAGAAAAAGCTAATTCACGTAGAACTGAAAATAAAAAAATTAAAACAAGTAAGGCAAACGCCTGTTTACCTTGGTGTACAAATTTTGGTGAAAAGCAGGATCATTACACCTGTCTACATTCTTCAGCCATCAGAGGTGATAGTAGCAAGAAAGGAAAAAGGTTTCCAAGCACGGGGGGGGGGGGGGAATACTCTCTGGTGCAAATCGTATCACAGACCCTTTAAGTGACCTTGACTCTGCTGTGCATATGCCTCCTTCCTTGGTAGAAAGTGTTCCTTTGCCAACAACTGCCCATGGAATCTGGACGTCCGCGTGGAACAGCAGGCTTCCTCTGCAGTATCCAACAGGAATTTAAGTTTATATATGTATATCTCTGTCTTAACCGTTGCTCAGTCCTTCTCTCAAATGCTTCCTAATGAATTCCAGCCGGATCTCAGTGACACATACCTACTTTATGCACTGATCTGATCTGCTTTATTAAGATTTTGCATATGCACATGACCACACTTCAACTGCTTGTTCTGTATTATAAACTAAATCTTCTTAGTCTAATTAGTTTTTGATTTCTCTTCTAGAAAGTTAAAAAATGTACCTAGAATCAGTGTATCTCATGTAGCCTTCACTGTTAGGGAGAAACAAAAGCTGAAAAGGTCAGAAGATGACAGTTGGTGCACAAATGAACGGTGGGCTCATGACTTCCAGAGACTGTAAGATTACCTCTTAAAGTTGCTATAATAGTAAGACAGTAGCAGCAACAGCATGAGACCTTAGACTGAGATACAATTTCATGCAAAAACAAAAAGTCGAGAGTGTTTGCGTATATGTGTGTTCTCGTGTGAGTGAAAGGCGGCGAGGGGTGAAGACCTTGGACTGGTCTGGGGCGTCTGAAGGTGCTCCTGCTATCTGTAAGAGCTGGGACTGGTGTGATGTCCAGGAATCATTTTCAGTAATAACTCTACGATGACGGTGAAGTAGCAGAAGTAAGAGACCTATTCCCGGCCACTTGCAGAGTAGGAAAACTGAGGGAAGTGCGGCCGTCTCTCATTGTCCATGCAGTCCATGCCGTCCTCATCATCTGCCGGCACAAACAGCTATTTTAATTCATATTTATTTCTTGCAACATTATCTCTGATCTACATAGTTCTAACTCCTGACATAAAAAGATTAGCAGAGGCAAGAGCGCCCAGAAACTTGTGTTAATCACTAAAACACACAATGGTTACACTTACTTCAAAAATGTCATTTTCAAACACATGACCTACGAAGACATAATACTATCAAATCATCTTCAAGACACTAATATTTCAGGACTCAAACTGTGGAAAACTATTATCGAAGAAGACAAGATTTTTAAAATAAGAAGGAACAAATGATCTTCAATAACCTTCAATTTCATAAAACTATGTACGTCAAAATTACAAAGTCTGTGAATCCTAAGGCAGCCAAAGTATCTGCCTAGAATCCAGTATCAATCTGTCCCCCAAATGCCTGTATCTCTTCTTCATGGTGCTTTAGGTGTGATTGCAAAATAAAGCTTATTGTGATTCCATCTCATCTGAGCCCCTGATTACATGTTTAAGATTTTACACTCTTTACTCCACATCTAATATCTGTCTTAACTCACTGTTCCTAATTTTCCTACAATAAACCTTTAAACAAGAAAAAAGAGACTAAGACAAGGAAAAAGAGGGAAAGAAGCCAGTATCTAAGTACTAGCTCATCAGGAAACAAACGGGGAGACTTGAAAGGCATGGAAAGAGACTGTTTCCATTGAAGCTGCTCCTCAACTTTCCTCTTCCCTGTTTCCTTGCACTAGAAAGATTACAAACGATCACTCAACGTCTTCCCATAACAATTTCCATGATTAAAATCTTGCACTGCCAGGATGCTCTTCCTTACATGTGGCCATGCACTCAGTCACTCAGCCCAGATTCCTTGTGCATCTGATCTGCTCTGGGCTCCAGGCAAAGTCCTTCCCATCCTCAGGGCTCATTGTCTGTAGAGGAGGTGCCCATTAAATCCCTCTGCTCCACTCAAAGTGCCTCTGATCATATACTGTCCTGCATGAAATAAGTGAGAGTCTTTCAAATACCCAACTGTCTTTTCTTCAAGCAAAAAAATTCTATTTCCTCCATACATACAGGAAGTACATTACCAATTCTGTACTTTCCGGCCTCTCTAGGGAGTATTAGTTTCGCATAACGGGAGAAAGAACATGGGCCAGACCCACTGTGTGGTGTGCCCTGACCCCGTCACACAGCAAATGATGGTGCTCTGCACGCCTCTGAAGAACAGCACACATTCCTGCTTTTTTTTTCCCTCAGTGTTCTCTTCAATATTCTATTTTTAATAGAAACAGGATCAAGTTGCTATCTGAAATTTATAGCCTTGTATTATATGGCGCTCAATCCATCAAGGATTTGTGTCTCTCTGTTCTGTGTAAACCTCCCTCCTTCTGCGAGCAGACCTTTTAATCTACAGTCAGCATTTCCAGATAGTACTGTAATGTAGGGAAATCTCTGCCTGCTTATAAAATACTGCTTAGGTATCAAGCAAAACACATCCACCTTTTAAATCAAATACCTTTCACAGTATTTTCAGATACACTAAAGACGGCAGGACCTGAGGATGGCATATCTGTTTTGAGTCACAAAGTATAAAAACCCTCTATATGAAAGGTGGCTGAAATCTTGACGTTCAGACTCTGACAAGTACTAATCACATTTCAAGGAAAGGGTTTGCCCCACTAGCAGCTTTGTTCTGCTGGGTGCGTTTCTGCACAGTGAACACGCAGAGCCCTGGACAGCAAGTGTAGGAAGCCTGGTGCTTGTCTGGCCACGACCAGGCCTTGCACCAGGCTGGAGAGGCCTGGAGCCCAGGCAGCCAGGCTCTTGACAGGGGAAGAGGCTGGACTTCCTTTTCAAGGAGTATTTACTGCTATGAGGCTGCACTGTTAGCTGAGAGTCAAAAGAGAGTCTTCATTCTGTCACTTAGTTACAAATTCACCCCCTTTCTGAACATAAAGAAATGTAATCTCATAGAGAACCATGTGTGGGCCCCACATCTTGATCTCCTTTAAAGCCAATTACATCACACTCTCCCTCCAGCTCCCTCCAGTGCTCTAGAGTCTGGCCATAGAGATGGGCAAGAATGAGGGGTCCCCTGGGCCCTGGCTGCTGCATGGGTGAGTGGGGCTGTGGAAGGAGGGGAGCCCCAGGGAAGCTGATAGCTGACAGGGTAGCCAACTGCCCCAGCCAGCCCTTCGCACCCATCAAGGTACATAAATACGTTCCTGCTCTGAAAGGAGGTTCAGAGGGAATAATGATGATAACGGACATAAACAGTGCAAAAAACCCCAACCACCACACACATCTGGAAAGAGAAAACTAGATGATCAACTGCATTGTACATCTGAATCCCTGGATCCAGGCAGCATCAGTTGCCTAATTTTTAGAACATTTAACAGATGTAATTATATGGCAGCAAAAGCTACTAGGAAAGCAGAGAAATCCTCTTTTTCTCTAAGAGGAAGGCAGAGTACCATTAATGGATATAATGCAAGACGACACATTCCAAAATCTGTTCAATTAATTAACACCAGTGAGGACAATCTGGCATGTTACTGCAGCTGTTTGTAAAAAAGGAACATGTGCCTTTCTAACTGCTGATTTGTTCTAAAAAATAACTCCATTTTGTTTTATAAAAGCAAGGAGGCAAGTGGGAAGACCATCGCTAACATAATGGTCCTACTGTGGGCTTTTATGAACAAAACCTCTCCTTTAGCAGCGAGAGAGCTGCAGTGGTTTCTCACCAGCAACGCCATTCAAAGTTGCAAGAAGAAAAGATCATGTTAAATGTAATCACAGTTCTGGGTTTTGTGGCTTCTTTCATCTGCATCTTTAGGGAAATCTACATCCAGGGACCACCCAAGTGAAAACGCCGCCCTGGTGCCCAGGAGAGCCCAGGTGCTGCAGTCCACAACCGCTGAGGCCTCTCCCTGCAGCAAGAGCCCAGCCCGCGGCCTGGTGCTGAGAGCTGCGCTGGCCTGAGCCGCAGAGGACAGGCTGCTGGTGCCTACGCTTGGCCGCAGCTCACCCCGCTGAGCTTTCTCCTGATTTCTCTCTCAAGAGACCCTGAACTGCGAAGTATGATGGCAGGTCCACAGCGTCCTCAGGCCCTGACTGTGTATGTCCTGGTCAGTCACAGGTGGCGCCACAGGAAGCACGTTTCTCGACCAGCATCAGGGCAGGGCCACTCCCACTCGCAGCGCCCTGGTAGGAGCCCCACCCCCACACCCTCTGTCCCTGCCCACTCCCTTCCACTAGGTATTTATTGTATTGGGCCTACCATCTTCAGGCAGTGGGTCACAGAACAAAAAGCACTATGGATTGGTTAACTTGGTTCTTAAATACAATTAGAAAAATAGGGTTATTCAAACCTACGGAACTCTGGATGCCTTTCCTAAAGAGACGGCTTCTCAGGCACAGGCAGAGGATAGATGGGGCTCCCAGAGATGATCGGCCCGCACCCCCCTCTTCCAGAGGGCAAAGTGACTCGCCACCTTCCAGAGCTAGCAAGGCACAGAGTCGGGACACAAAGTGGGGTCTGAGCCCAGGGCTTTTTCAACCCCATCACTCTTCCACACTGGGATTTTACTTTTAACTATTTGGAGTAAAGTATGTCCTCAGGGCTTTGCATTTACAGAGCCTACCTATCTCTATGGATTCCAGTATAACACATTTAGTTGTTCTAAAAACTACAGTTCACAAACTCCAAAAGCTCTGTTTAACAAACAGGAGTGTCTCAGAGAGGCTGTGAGCCAGAGACATGCTAGGACCTGGCCCTCCCATGCTCCCTGTGAGGAGGGGCGCCGAACACAAATTCTGGGCAGCGATCGGTGACAGCACTGTCTGGAGAGAGCTGGGCCTCCTCTGGCGCTGAAACTACCAGGCCTCACCAAAATCTCCGTCCAGTTAACATGTATTCACTGAACTCACTGAATACATACACGGGGCCAGGTACCTAATTCGGAGCTGGGGCTAGTGGTGAGTAAGACAAACCAAATCATTCTTCTCCAAGCTACTGCCTCCTCGCTGGAAAAACAGACAGTAAACAAAGAAACAAACTAATTAACCAGAAGAATATTAGCAAGTAAAGTTGTTAGTGTACAGAATTAAGGAGTGGAGGGATGGTGTCTGATGGGCTGCACTATTTTTTAAGTTAAGTGGCTAAAGAGAGCTCTCTGAGAAAGTGACATCAATCATCACTCTGAGAAAGTGACATTTAAAGAGATCTGAAGGACAATTAAGAATTCTCCATGCAATATCTAGGAAAAAGAGCATTCCAGGTGCAGAGAACGGTAAACACAAGTTCCAAAGCAGAGTGAAGCAAGGTGTGTTCAGGTGGGGTGGGAGCCCAGGGACCGTGGAGATGGGACAGGACAAGGTCAGAGAGGACGTGACTCAGATCAGACACTGCTGCATAGCCGGGGCGAGGAGTTTGGACTTAGTGTGCAGTGGACCCACTGGAAGGTTTTAAGCAGGGGAATGACGTGGGCTAATTACAAATAAGATTGTATCCAAATGATGAGGCCCTGCTCTAGGGCGGGAAGTACCCCTAGGCCAATCCAACAACTCACTGGTGTTGCCCAGAATTTCCAGCAGCTCACGCTGGGCCGGGAGACCGTGCCAAGGTTGTGCCCACTGCTCCCCCTTAGCTACCTGTCGACAACTCCACAGGCTCCTAGCATCATCTTCAACTCTCAGAGACTCTGGCTCTAGCAATGAAACCTTTTGCCCACCACTGGTGACATACCATGAGTGGCACCTCAACATACTGCCATTTCACAGCATAACCTGGGCACAGGCCCTGCGATGATTCCTGCTCCGGACTATGGCTAACACTAACTGTGGGACCGGGGAGCTCACTTCTCTCTGGGTTTTAATTTCTTCCCTTATAAAATGAAAGTTAAGAGGCTTTTAACTTCTTTTAAGTCCAAAAAAAGTGAGCATATGCACACATAATTATATTTTTCATTTCAGTCCCTCTTGCTGTCAGGCCCCAGATTAAAGACTCTTGGCCTAGATGACTCCTCATTTGCCTTTCAAGGCTGTAATCGATTCACTACGTCCAGAGTTGGAACAGGACTTCACTGCAATCTTCCCGCTCATGGACACGCAGTGTAAATCAGCATTATCAACTAACCTGCCTTTTAAAAAGGAAAGAAAGGGGAAGAAATGTAGAAAAGGATATAAAGAAAAAAAAAAAAAAACGACGAATATGATGTTATTGTGTGAGTCAAAAGATGTGCGACTTGAAGAAATCTTTTACCTATCCAAATTTGTCCCTGAAACACAATTTGATCCACATTCCTACACTACTGATGATACAGATCTTTGTCAGCATAAGAGAATGTTTATAAATTATATTTGATCACATTTGCTTTCCTTAGAGGGAAGGGTATTTATTCAAAGTGAGGGGCACACACACAGTGCACGTGGGATGCATGAATGCATCAGTTTTAACAGATACGGAATTTAATTTCTAATATCAAAAATTACTAGCAAACTACATTATGTCTTCACAGAAATGACTGCTTGAGATAAAACCAAGTAAAAAAGAGTGACAATTTAAGGTGAATTTAAAAACTACTAAGTCCACAGGAGATGAGAACTGGCAAAATTCTGAAGGTGATGCCTGAATGAGCAGTGGGGGAGTCCCTATTTCAGAATCCTTTCAGCTGTTGTCAAAACAATCTCCTGGAGACCAGCCAGAAAGGGCTAATTAGTCTATAATTCTTAAGTCTACAATTTTTCCATATATAATTTTTTTTACTCAAAAAACTTTTCCCTTAGCTGCCTGTCTTTCCACATTGAGAATCCCCTATTCTTGAATGGAATAAGTCACTGTGGAATTTAATGTTGAAAATATCCAATTAAAAAAGCGACCGTTTTCTTCAATTATATTAGAATCCTATCAATTGCCTTCTAGATTTACTTACATTTTTCTGGTGGTGTTATTGTAATAGTCTGAGCTGTAAATTCTTCATCAAAATATCTGGTGTCTGTCTCTGATGTTACTTGAGGTTTAAAAGGAGGTACAAGCTGTAAGAAGAAAGAGTACTGTTAACATACTTCAGTGTAGGAAAAGTCTTCTCTTCGATAAAATGTGAGCAAATACTAAAGGAACAGTCCAGGAGACCAGACTGCTCATCCCTGTGTAAGGCAGATGTGGTGTCTGGCTTCCCAGTCAAGTCTCAACACAGCACTTGGTTGTTCTATATAAAAGTTGGAGGGATTATGTGAAATAGAATGAATGAAAACCAAAGAACAGGGTGGGAAGAGGATATTGAAAAGTCTGTCCTAATATTTTCTCCTAGTAACGTACATACAAAACCACACGGATGCAGACTGCTGCAACCAAATGCAGGCTCTTCCTAGTCAGCGAAAGCACAAGCTTGCTGGCTCTCCTCTACCTCTCCCGGTACCCGGCTGAACAGGTTATTATTAAACGCAGCTCAGGAACACAGTTATCCCCTAGGTCACAGAGAGTGTGCTGCCTCTGCACTTAGCAAAGGCCTGTAACTCTGCCGACCTGAGCTGGGCATTAGTGTCTGCCCCCACTGTGGAACAGGGGTTCACAGCAGCCCCTGAAGCTATGTGCAAATGTTTTGCCCATAGTTTTTATCAGTTCCTCAAAGGGAACCATGACCCAAAAGATTAACTGCTTTAGGGATGACACACTCATTTGCCTCCGGCCAGCAGCAGGCATGATGGGGGAAGGCCTTACACGCAGCTGAAGGTGACAGAAGCCAGAGCCCTGGGAATCTTTGCCTCTGCCGCCTCCACTGGCTGGGAGGGGGCTGGAGCCAGGAGGGGGCTCCTGCTGCTCAGGGCTCCAGCCTCACAGGTAGAGCCCTCAAGTTTCTTTTTAACATAGGAAGCCCAGGCCCAAGGCCTGGAGTCAGAGTACATGCTCTAATGAGTGCCATTCAGAACAAGGGAGGCTGTTTTTAGAAAAAAATTCCCATGAGGAAAACGGAACAACAGAAATTAGTATATTTTATACTAATTATATTAAACTTTACAGAAACAAATACACAACTGGCTTTAGATCAATGCATTTTCCACTCTTACCAAATTTACGCTAAATAATGAGCAAAAATTTTTAATTATTCTGTAGACAGACAGTGTTTTAAAAAACCAAGGAATGAGCAGAATTAAAAGCATGTTTTCAAAATAAAGGACCACATTTCCGTTTATGGCACATGTTAGAAAGCATTTTAAACTTACTTATTTTTAACATTTTTTTTTTCTCTATGCCCCCAACACACAGCTATCCTAGTCTCTATTACTAGCAATACTCTTTCGGGGACTGACTAAATTCAGGTTCCCCTGATCAGCTGTAATGGCTGCTAAGGTGCCAGAACTTGTTTCCGGCTGCTCTGAGGATGACTGGACACAAACAAGCAGTTCACTTCACTGACGGGAATCGCCCCTCTTTCACTCAGACACAAGTGCATTCTCACATTGCTTTATTTTTTCCTGAAAAGACTTTTCAACATCTGACACATACACACACACATCACCATTACACCTTCTTCCCAATAAAACAAGTTACACGAGGGCAAGGACTTCTAAAGTTCCTCACCAGCACCACAGACGTGCACACGAGCACACCAGAGATGACAGAGCCTGGGGAATTTTTGGTCTTCCTTGTAGAAAACTGAGGGATAACTGCCTCTACCTGGCAGGCACCTGGGAGACAGGGATTCTGTTTGTGACTTTCCTTCTGATTCACTAGTCTACAAATGTTCAAAAAATAGGTCTTATATTCTTCCAATCAAATATTAACCACAAGAAATTCTTCAAGCAGAAATGGCTTCTTCTGGGCATGTGGAGTAGGCTTTTTGCTTACCTCTGCCCACCTGCTTCCTTCTAATGGCAAAAACTTAAATCTTCTTTTAAGTTTGGGGAAAGCTGTTATTCTTTTAGATGACAGAGAGAATGGTCACTTGAAACTTAAGAAAAACTTAACAGATCTTTAAACAGTTCTCAAAAGATTACAGGGACCTTAAACTAGTTTCTGTAAATCTCACGGTACTGCACTCACCTGACGTCCTCTCTCAAATAGCTGCCTTCCCCATCACTTTCTGTCCTCACACTGCCTTATCTTTTCTTCAAAAGACTTTTCAACATCTGACACACACACTCTTATACACACACACACAAATCTATTTATTTTCATCACCATTGTACCTCCTTTCCCCAAAAATGTAAGTTCCACGAGGGCAAGTACTTTTAAAGAACAGTTGTACTGAGGTGTGGCTGACACACAGTGAACTGCACATGTATCTTACAAGAGCGTACAACTGGATAAGCTTTGACGTATGTACACACACATGAAACTAGCACCGCCGTCAAGGTGGGGAACACCTCCACCACTTGTAAACGTTTTCTATAACCCTGTGTACCCTGTCCTCTCTCCCAGCCCCCCGCAGGCAATGGCTAACATGCTTTCTGCTACAAATGACTTGTTGTTGCATTTTCTAGACTTTTATGTAATTGGAACTGTTTAGTATACATTTTTTGTCTAGTTTCTTTCACTTACGATGATTATCGTGACATTTATCCACGTCACTGAATGTATCCATTTTACTCATCCATTCTACTACTGGGTAGATTCCATCACACAGATGTACCACAATTTGTATAATCACCTGTTGATGGATTCTGGGTTGCTTCTAGTTTGGGGCTGTAACAAATGAGGCTGCTAGTAATCTTTATGCCCAAATTCTTACATAGAAAAATATTTAACTAATTTATTTATACAAAGGGTAGAATGGCTGGGTCATATGGCAGATGTACATTTAACTGTTTAACAAACTGCCAAACTGTTCCCCAAAGCAGTTGCATCACTGTGCATTACCAACAGTACAGAAGAGTTCTAGTTACTGCAAAACTTTGCAATGTTGGCTTGGTCAGTCTTTCCAATGTTAGATATTTCTAGTATTTATGGTGGCATTTTGCTATGGTTTTAATTTATATTTCTCCAATGAACAATGATCTTTTTCATGAGTTTACTTCTTCTTTGACAAAAGGTCTCTTCAAATATTTGCCCATTTTTTCTTCCCATTAGGTTTAGAGAGCTCTTTATACCCTTTGCATGCATGTACTTTGTCAAATTTGCAATTTGCAAATATTCTTCCAGTTTGTAGCTATTCCCTTCATTTTCTTAACAGTGTCTTTTGAAGAACAGACATTCTCAATTTTGACAAAGTCTGATTTATCAATTTCTCTCTATTGATCATGCTTTGCCTTTATCAAAGAAATCTCTAAGTAACCTAATACCACAATGATTTTCTCCTGTATTTTCTTCTAGAAGGCTTTGCATTTAGGTCCACAATCCATTTTGAGTTAATTTTATATATGTTGCAAAATCTTTTTTTTAAAAATATGCATGTCCAGTTGTTTCAGCACCACTGCTGAACTATCTCTGCACTTCTATTGAAAGTCAATTAACTACACATATGTGAGTCTATTTCCAAATCACCTACTGTGTTGCATTGATCTCTTTGCCTCCCTTAATGGTAAATAAAAATCTGTGACGTCTGTAACAATCTGTTTTGATTACTGTGACTTGACAATTCTTGAAGTCAGTAGGTAGGTCCTACAATTTCATTTTTTGCCAAGTTATTCTAGCTCTTTCAAGTCTTCTGTATTTCATACGAATTTTAGAATCAACCTAACAATTTCTACAAAAGAGCCTACTGGGATCTTGATTAGAGTTGTGTTGAATTTCTGTATCAATTTTCAGAGAACTTACATCTTAAAAATACTGAGTCTTCTAAATCATGAACACAGTATATCTCTCCATTGCTTTAGGTTGTCTTTTAACTTCTCTCAATAATGTTTTTTTAGTTTTCAGTATAAAGGCCTTTCAAATATTCTGTCAAAAGTATCCCTAAGTACTTTACATTTCTGTTACTATCATACATATTTTTATTACTTTCCACTTTACACTGTTGCTGCTGTATAAAATTAAAGTTCTTTTTGTAACCTGCTTCTATATATTTATCTTGTATCAAGCAAACCTATGGATTAAACTTCAGTATCTTTTTTGTATATTCCATATGATTTTCTACATATGTCATCATGTTGTCCATGAATAGACAGATTTATTTTTTTCTCTCCAAAATATGTGCATTTTATTTCTTTTTTTTTGCCTTACTGCACTGGCCAGAACTTCCAGTACAATGTTGAATAGAGTGAACATCTTTGCCTTGCGAAACCATTCAGCCTTTCTCCATTAAGATATTGAACAGTTTTTCCCCAGATATTCTTTATCAGCTTAAAAAAGTTTCCTATTCTAGGTTTACTAGAAGTATTTTTGTTTGATTGCTTTTGCTTATATCAGAAAAGGATGTTGAGTTTTTCCTGAATGCGTCTTTTCCTGCATCCATTGCGATAATCACGTATCATATGATAAATTATAATGATTACTTTAATTTTAAGCCAACCTTGTATTCCTGGAATAAACCCCACGTGGTAATGATGTGCTATTTTTAAAAATCTTTTCTTGATTTTACTAAAATTATATTAACTATTTTTTACATACATGCTCATTGAATAAATTTGTTTATAGTTTTTTTAAACTATCTTTGCCTTTTCTGGCATCAGGTTAAGCTAGCTTCACAGACTGAATTGGGAAATATTCCCTCATCTTCAATTTTCTGAAAGAATTTGGATAGCACTGAAACTATATCTTGCTTAGATGTTCAGCAGAATTCAGTGAAGCCATATGGATCTGGAATTTACCTTGTGAGGATTTTATTTAGAAATATAATTTCTTTAACACATAAGGTTATTTATGATATTTATTTCTTCTGGCAATTTGTGTCTTTCAAGGAATTTGTCCATTTCAGCAAAATTGTTGAATTTGACTATTTTTTTCAAAATATTTCCTTAAGATCCATTTAATAACCACAAAATCTGTAGCAAAGTCACCCCTCTCAGTCATGATACTAATAATTTGTCTTCTTGTTTTTCTGTTCAGTTTGATTAGAAATTAATCTTGATTGCTTGAAAGCTTTTCCTTTCATCAATTTTATCTGCTGCTTTTCTGTTTTCTACTTCATTGACTGTTGTTCCAAACTTCATTATTTCCTTTCTTCTGCTTACATTGGGTTTAATTTGTTCTTTTTCTAATTCTTTTTCTTAAGATGGAAGATAAGATCACTGATCTTAGACCCTCTTTTTTGGTACCTTTCCCTTTAACTATTTTGTTAGTTGTATCCCATACCTAAACATATTTTGTTTCCATTTTCAGTCAGTTCAAAATACTTCCTAGTTTCCCTTTTGACTTCTTCTTTGATCCATGGATTATCTTAAGTTGTATTTAGTTCCCAAATACTTGGAGACTTTCCATGTATCTTTCTGTTTTGATTTCTAATTTCATTCTCTTTCATTCAAAGAGAACATGCTGAAAGTTATATGGATCCTTTTAGATTTATAGAGTTGTTTTGCCCAAATCTGGTATATAATGGTAAATGTTCTATGTGACCTTGAAAAGAATGAGTGTTCTGTTGTTGGGTGTTGTTCTATGAAGGTCAATTAGATTAAGCTGGTTGACAGTACTGCTACAGTCTTCTACAACCTTAATGTTTTCCCCTCTACTTCTAATAATTATTTGAAGATAGTACTGCAATGTTCAACTACAGTCTATTTTTCCCTGCAGTTCTATTAGTTTTGGCTTACGTTTTGTTATTAGATACAAAATGATTAAGACTGTCATGCCCTCTTGATGAATGGATCCCTTTTTTACGGTGAAATGATCCTCCTCATCAGTGTAATGTTACTTGCTTTGAAATCTCCTGGTGATGCCAAACTACAATTTAAGAGCCAAACACTGATGAGGAAATCTTTGTAGCATATTCTACTCTCCTAATAGGACTGAAGAAAGTCCATGCTTTGCCTCTTTGTTAAGTGAGCAGTGCTCCACTGGTGCTCCACAGTGTCTCTTAAAGAAGTGTTTCTTTCTGTCGTATTCTGTTGCTGCTGTTGGTGGAGTCCTCCTTGGACAGGATGTATCAAAGGACTATTTGGTTGTGGCTTATAACTTTGTACATCAAAGAAAACCTCTGTTCATGTATTATTTCTTGGAGACATAACAAGATCTTGGTATTTTTCAGACTTCTTTTTCAAATTCTTTTATAATATACTTACATGATAAATTTCATAGCTCATAAGTACATAGCTCCTAAGGGGCTATATATGGATACAACTCATAAAGATTATCATCAGTGTTATAAAGTGGATGCATAATTGTCTACATGTAGTTAATAAACGCTGAGCACATTTAAAAATGGTCACATGATTCTCATAAGGTTTGAGAAGGAGTCAGCGCTTTCTTTATACATGGTAGAAACTCAAGAGATGTAAACTTAACATAGTGCAACTATTTTAAACACCTAGTTTTAAGAAATGCTTAGAAAATCACTCCACTCCCTGTTATCATAACATAATACAAAATGAAGTACTTGTCTTACCTTCTCATAACTGATATGAGAGCATTTTACCTTTACTTTAGGGATTACTAGAGAAGAATATTTGGCACAAAACAGACACTACATAAATGTTGCTCATTGATATATGTTTTAGAGAAAAAGATGGAAAACTGGAACAAATTGAAATAAAGGACTAATCACAAAAAATGACTACATAAAAATTCTAAGCAAATGCTGAATTAAATAAAATTCATAATAAAATTTTTATATGAGCATTCCAAAATCAAAAAATCAAAATCAATGACTGTACTAACAATATCTGAAGTAGTAAAGATCAAATAAACAAAAATTTGAAAGACACAATAACTTCCTGTTTCTGAACTTAAGTAAAAATTGTAGTATTAAAAAGAAATACTAACCAGACAAAACAGTTATATAATTTTTAGTATCCATTTAGTGGGTCTTGAAGTTCTATATCAAGTAACAGAGAAGTTCCAAATAAGGCAAATAAATGCATTGCTTTGTTAAGTATTAAAACTAAGTTGTTTTCAATTCCTCTTAAAATAAGGACTTATATAAATAAATATCAAGAGTTCCCTGTAAAATGAAAGGCACAAATTTTTAAAATTATGATTGTTTTGCTAGCTAATTTTCCTGAAATATAACGTAACATTAATGTCTTTACTTTCTCTGAATTAAGGAAATGAAGAGAAGCAAACTAACAAATTATTGTGATAAAGTAGGAGAAAAATTAATTGATCATATTGAATAAAATTTCAAAATGCATTTAGGGAGTCAAAATTATCAATACAATTTTGTGGTAAGAAGTTTAATATTCAATTAAATGACAGTAAAAGTGAAAAATATCATTACATCATTAAATTTTATTCAGTTAAATTTTCTTGCTGTAAATTCATTTTAGCCAAAATAAATAAACACGATGCCACAAAGGTAACTTACCTTTTTATCATATACATCTTGCCAGTTTACTCCAGAAAAGAAACTGTGTCTCATAATTTCTTTTGCATCATCTGGTCCTCCACCAAGGCTGAAAGAAAGGAAATAAAATTAAATGAGTATAAAACACTTACATAAGCCTAACGCACAACAAAAAAGCTTTTGTGAAATGTCTCTTTCTGTGTGTAAATAGTTCTTGTGATAAAATAGCTATAAAAATAAGCTTTTGCTGTAAGATCTAATTTCCCTTTTATGCTATTAGTAAGAACTAGCTTCAGAATGCTTCAGGTATTTGAAAAGAGCACAGGCTTTGAAGATCAACCTGAAACAGGCAACCAGCTCTGGAATTTATGAGATGTATGACAGTGAAAAAGTTGCTTAATCTCAGTTTTCTCATCTGTAGAGTGGGGATAATACTAATAGCCTGGTGGATTACTGCAAGGGTTAGAAATCACGCAAGTAAGTACCTAACACAGCAAATGGTAGCTGCTGTCAATTCTATAAACCAAATTTATTTCAGAATAACTCTAGTCAAAATGCACTCTTGTTAACATAAATTTTGAAAAGACTAGACAATTGGTTAGAAAAAACAATTTGTAGAGCATTGCTAACAGATAGAAACTCATGGACTATTTTCATATCTCAAATGAACTTCTCTAGAAATGATATAATTAATCTATGAAATATCGTTGCAATGTAATTTTCTATGCAAGTTTCAATATAAATTAAAAATTTAAAAATATCTCCCATCCCATCTTTGAAGGTACTCTTATTCAACTGATACGTGACACAATATGAAATTCAGGTACTTTCTGGCTTCCTCAATTTCAGATAGTGCATACTAGTCACTATGAAGAAAGAATGAAAGAAACAGAAAAAAACAGAAAAGGAAGTAAGGTAAGAGGGAAAGGGAAAAGAGAGAAGAAAAAGAAAGGACAGGGAAAGAATGAGGAAAAGAAAGTAAAGGAAATCTATTTAAATCTGAATTTGATATAGCAAATTACACTTGATCTTACTCATGGCTAGGAATGATGTGTGCTGATAATTGCTTAACCAGCTCCCTGGTGGAAATTATGCATACACAATATATATGTATATTACATACTTATTAATTTTACTGATACAAAATGTGAAGCACAAAATTTATAAAGAGTAATAAAATATACAACGTTGTTTGTTGTAAATTAACTATTGATATTTACAGAAAACTTTTGTTGATTTTTGCTGAGCTCCAAAGCCACCAGCTGACTGATGAGTGGCTCTGACATGAACACTAGCTCTATTTTGTTCACAGTAAAGACTAAGATGAAGGCGATGCAACAGACATATTTCAGAATTTCACTTGTCAGTTATGTGAGTAACTTCTTTACTGAATGGTTAATAGCTTAGGAAGAATGGAAGAATAGTTCCTCATTTTTGTGCTATTCATAATGTAATGGATACAGATACAACAAACTTTAAAATTTAGACTGTATTATTAACATTTCCCTATCACTTTCTTAAGTCTAAACAATCAACAGAGCAAATAATTGAAGCCCTGACTTACAGTGTTTGACAATTTTGGTGATGTAAATACTCCCACCACGGCCAGTTTCAAGTTATCAACATGTCACTCAACAAAGAAGTAAGAGATGTGCAGAGGCAAAACATTATATAGTATTTCTACCCTCAAAATATTTAAGCAAAATAATAGTAGTAATAGAGATAATAGTAAACGTAGCATTATTAAAGAGTGATGAGTTTTGAGTACTTTTTACCTTTGATTTTAATGTTCTTGATTTAACTGTAAGTTTATATAATTTAATTTTTAATAATGACTGTATTAAACAACCAGCTCACAAAATTCTTGAAATTTAACAACTGGCTTTTATAAGCTTGTACATGCCAACTCCCAGCACACCAACAGATAGGAAGAAAAACAAATAGGTCATAGAAAACAAACAATTATACAATTCTAATGAATATTGCTTATTACTGGGTGTAAGGAATACATGACTGGGAAGAATCCAGGATCCTCTGACACGCTGTCAACGGAAAATAAAACAAGTAGCTGACACCTTAATTATCTGCAGTGATGATCCATGGTTCCTATCCCAGATCCACAGAGTAAGTCACAGCCCTGATAGGGAACTCTTAGATTGGGTCAGATCATAACAGCCATGTTCACATTTGAAAGTTTTAGACTGGCAACTCCATATCTAGTTAACATTCAGCACTGGACTCCCTGGCCTCACTCTTTTTCATTCTATTTCAAGTTGTGTATGTCTCTCCCCTGGTAGAATGCAAATTCTTTTGAGGGGAGAGATCAGTACTGGATTATCCAAAAAGCATTTTAAGCTTGTGCTTAGGGAGCCAGAAAAGCAGAAACACCAAAACACATGTTTCTGAAAAGAATTATTTAACATTTCAAAGTATGCATCAAAGTAGTATGCATGAGGAAAAAAAAAAACAGACGTTCATTGTATTTTCTTTCACTTATGTTATTGTTTATTTCAATATTGTTTTCATTTTGAATTATATATGAGATGGTGGGTGAGGTGGGATTTGGAGTGGAGTATCTTAATTATTTTGTAAATAAAAGGTTTTAATCCAACTTTGGTTATTCATTTTCATGTCACTCCTCAGTTCTCTAGCAATAGTTTGGCTTTGGACACAGCCAGCATTTAATCTATATTTGTCAAATATATATAAAACTAAAGTATCAGCCATGAATACTACACAAAGTCTAAGAATATAATCTTAGACTGCCATTTTAGAAGTTGGGAGAGATTCTTTAACACAAGCTTCCTCAAAGTGTGAAACTGTCAAAAATTTCAATGTCAGTGACTCCCTAATATACAACTTAAGACTTCAAAATAATATCAAAATAAGATTTGCACTAAGATATTTTTGTCTAAGAATACCAAACTCTCAGATCAGAAAGCCAGACTAAATCCTCAGCTACTATGGATTCTTCATTATTAGAAACATCACAGAATTCATATTTTCCTTGTGTTACTGAATGCAACGAGAGGTCACGCTTTTCCTACAAATCTTGCATAGGAGGATAAAGGAGATAGTAACAGAGTAATCATAAAGTAATAAAGAATAAGAAGTAAAAGCTAGATGACAGCTGACTCTTTGATAGAACTGATAGCAATTCAGTAAAGAATATCAGAAAAATTCAGGCAAGTATTTAAAATAGTTGAATAGGAATAATAAAGAGGTATACTATAGTGCTATCTTTGATTATGTTTCCAAAGACTTTTCAGGATCCTTTGTTGGCTCTTTCTCTTCTTTCTACCTCTTAAATTTCGACATTTCCCAAGCATCTGTCCTAGGCTGCCTTCTCTTTATATTCTACTCTTCCCACTATTCTCATAGCTCCAGCTACCTTCTAGGTATCTACAGACCCAAATCCATATATTCAGTCACTGTGTTTCTATTAAGCACCAGCAGTATTTTCAGCTTCCTGCTTGAAATATCCATCTAGGTTTTCTATAGAAACCTCAGACTCGGCATAGCCAAAGCTAGAATCCACATCCACACCATCAAGCCTCCCCCTTTGCCTGTACTTCTTCTCTGTTAATAATACTCCATTCTCCAAACTAGGCATCCAAGCTGGAAACCTCAGAGACATCTCTGACTCCTTTCACTTCCTCACCCTTTCTCTTTAATCATTCACAAAGTTCTATTCAGTGCCCTTGGCCACTGCTCAGGAAGGACCATATCCTTTATCTGGACAATTCCACATGCATTCTTAATTATTCTGCCTACCTGTCCCTGGCCCTTCCTTGTTCTAATCCTTCCATGACAAAGATGCCAGAGTTATCTTTTCATAATACAAATCTGATTATACCATCCCTTACTTTTAACAATTCAGTGGCTTCTCATTCCCTTCTGAATAAAGATTAAATAAGAAACATACAGTCCTTACAATCTCACATACGAGCTTCATCTCCCAGTGTTACCCAACTCATATTCTACACTTCAGTTGCTAAACTCCTCAAATGTCATGTTCATTTGCAATTCTAGGTGTTCTTTACATGTAAAATTCTCTGCATGAACATCACCGCAAATTCCAACTCCTTCATGAGGCAGCTCATGTTTTCCAATCCCCTAGACAGAGCTAATCATTTCAATAGCATTTGTATGCAGTTTAACCTGAGCATCTGTGAATGTATGTTTTGTAACCCACATTATTCTATGAAAATTCAGAGCAGAGATTATTCATCTTATTCATCCTTGCATTCCCAATATTTTAATGCAGCAGTGGAGGGGCATGACATAACCACCTTACAAGGAAACAGTAAATAAAAAGATCACGTCTTCTCTTTAGACAATTGCAACTTCTGGGTTGACAAAACTTTTAAGAGTTGTCCTACATACCAGGCCACTAACATGCTGGAAATATACTTCATGTTTATTCAACAATTATTAAATACCTACTATGTGCTATCTCTAGGGGGGTTGGGGGAGGTAAAGGGTGGGAAATGACAGTTAAAAATGAATGAGACATGGCATGAAAACCCCAAGTACAATTTTGTTCTACCAGCCACCTACAGAGGGGGCCACAAAGGAAAGGGTTGTCAAAGTTAACTGGAGGAGTCAGAAGTGGAAGGGTTAAAAACTGTCTGCCCTTGAAATCTAAGGCAAATATTAGATCCAAAAGTCAAGCAGATAAAATGGGAATTCTGGTTCTGTTTGAAGATTATCTCTAGCCAAGTACCACTTGTTAAAATAATTGTGAAATAATCACATCAAATGACACACATTTCAAAACCTGAACTAAGAAGTGGTACATTGAAAAGAAAATACAAGAGAAATACCAACTAGGCATGTGAAAACGTGACTTCTATTCTTGTTCCATCTGAATTTTCTGTGAGAACGAGGATAAGTCACTTAACCCTCCCTGGGCTTCATTTTCCCCTCAATCAAATGGAAATGCAAATATCTATCCTGTCTACTCCACAGGCTACTGAAAAAGTAAGGGAAACAAGAGATGTGCAAATGCTCTGAAAAAGAAAACAAAATCACTTCTATTTTATAAGGCAAGATCTCAGTTTCTAAGATTATGAAACACATTTTTAATGGTTCTTCACAAAGCAAAAAGCTGGTACTTCTTTTATTATGTTCATTTATTTCTGCCAAAGATAAAATCATGTTACTCATAAATTTAAAAGCTAGAAGTGTGTGATGGAAACCATCTCCTAAGGTAGACAAAGCCCACATTGTAGGATTCACTTATTCCTTCACTTATTAATTTGGTCTGACAACAAATACATATTGAGCATCAACCATAAATAGAACATTAAAAAATTATGTAAGGTGTTAACAAAAGATTAAACAATACATGAAATGGTCTATCTTTAAGATGCTTAGGATTTAAGAGATTTTCAGAGAAATACTGATATGCATATATATCTAGATGGAAGGATGGAGATATACATGTATACACAAACACATATATTAAGGGATGTTTTAAAATTGACAGTCATTTCATGCATGACTTATAAAATGTATGTGTACATAACTATATAAACATGAGCAAAGAATATAGCTCATTAAGCAAAGAGCTGCAGGATTCTTCAGGTCACAGTTCTAGCTACAAAAGTGTGTGAAGAGTTTTTTGCCATTAATCCTTTCAGCCAGGCATGGAAAAGAATTATCTCCAAACGACAAACAAAAAAGGTAGTTAGGTATGTTAACGTTGATCAGCTGGTGTGGGAGGACAGTACAGAGACGGTCCTATTCTTTCCATATTGTAAATCAGTAGAAATATAAGAGCCCAGAGTGAAAGGCAAAAAAGGGATCTTTCTATCCTCACAATGCTAATAAGCACCATGGCAATTAAGAAACTGTGCATAATATTCCCCAAATCCTTATTTGGTAAAATCTGTATAAAACTTCCAAGTTGGGAATGAATTGATGAAAATTTTTAAATGCTCCATATTATGCAGTTAAAAATAAGTCAGTGTCTCATGGGAAGATGTCTATACCAAATACATTGCTTCTTGGAGTTAGTTATATTTGAATTAATTTCCACATCACACTTTCTAACCATATTCATCAGTAACTCACTGCATGTTATTTGTGGCTTACCGTTTATTTGGATCCTTTATCAAGAGCCCTGAAAGCAATGATTTTGCATCTGAAGAGAGTGTTCGAGGAAATTTAATGTCTTCCATTAGAATTAGTTCAAAAAGTTTCTCATGATCCTGGTTGTAGAAGGGCAACCGCCCACACATCATTTCATACATAACAACCCCAAGGCCCCACCAATCCACGGCTCGGCCATAGTCATTATCTTCTAACACCTAAAAGTGAAACCAGCAAAAGATTAATTATTACACGTTAACTTTTACAGCATTATTCCTAAAACATAAGATTTTTATCTAAAAGTGAATCCCAACTTTCAAAGCCTAGGTAGGCTATCCTGAGATCTTGACATTCAAACTATGAAGCTACCTACAAAAGATACAAATCACACCAAATATGTGAAATGTTCAATATATATCCTGAAATGATTGGGTACAAGAAAAGGTCATGCAATAGATTCTAAACAAATGAGTATAAGTGAATCCTAAAGATCAAATGAAGACCATGTGCATATTTGCACATTTTCTTTTAGGCCTACTTAATTTTTCATTCTGGTTCCACTAACACTTTAAGTAACAACTTAGAGCTGAACTGTGCTGATTACAGAATATATAATGTGTCTAACACATTCTTGCACTGAGAAGAACTAATACAAATCAAACACTGAAACAAACACTGGTACAAATGCAATGTACCAGAGGAGAGTCCAGGGCATGACAACCATGAAAATAAATATGAAACTTTTGGAGCCCCTACATGCTTAAACTCTTTCAGGAAATATTTAGTCAACAAAGTGAATATAAAGATCTATTGTTTGGGTTGGAATAAACTTTAGTATCCAAAGCTTTAGTATCTCACAACAAAAATTTCTATTAAACACAAACAATAAAAATCGTGGACTCCATATCTGTTTGGTATTTGTCCTTAAACTTATTTCCCAAAACATATTACATGCAAAATAAATTTAGTAAGAAATAATATATGAGTATCAGTTAGGCTATGCTAGAGCAACCTGTTCAAACTGAAATATGATAAACCCATTTGTTCTAGGAAAAATTTGATTTTACCTAGATATGTTCCTCATCCAATGGAATTTTCTTTATATATTTGGGTCTTTCAATATTTTATTGTAAGTTACTGTATTTGAATAATCTTAAAGCTTACTTTATCTAATCCTTTTAGCTTTGGGATAAACACATCAAGAAAACCATACACTGGAAACTTATCAATTAAAAAATCTTATAATTGATTATATGAGAGAGAATTTCATAAAGAACAAAGTAGTATTCTAAACTTTCTTAGTTAATTAAATGAATACATTGCTGAAGATTACGGCCATGTGACTTTTACTTAAAATTTACCGATAATTTCATAGTATCACACATGATAATTTTCACAGCTCCACTATGATTACTATACACACTTTGAAAGGCACTTTGGTAGACAGGATATATCTAAAAATGGAGAATATAATTTCAAAAAAACCCACAAAAACTACGTTACCTAAAGATATATTCATAGTGTTTTAAAACGGTACAAAAAGATTTTTTTCTTCCATTACTGAGACACAGTTGACATAAAGCACGATATAAGTTTAAGGTATACAGCATAATGATTTAACTTACATATGTCATGACTACCACAATAACTTTAATGAATATTCATCATCTCATAAAGAAACAAAATTAAAGAAATAGAAAAAATATTTATCCCTTGTGATGAGAACTCTTAAGGTTTGCTCTCTTAACAACTTTCATATATAACACACAACAGTGTTAATCATATTTAACATGTATGTTACATCCCTAGTACTAATTCAATTGTATCATTGTTTTGTGGCTAAAGACAACTAGAAATTGCATTAGCAAGATATAAACACTAGTCCAGTTTTTATGTTTTTCCACAAATCTTTTGTACATGACAAACAAAGCTAGATATTTTTGGGAAAACAATAAATTCTAGTTTTCATCTTTAGCCAAAAATATTTAAAATCTCTACCTGCTTCAAATGAGTAATGTGAGAACATATAGAAAACAAGAAATAAAGAAGCAGAAGGAATTCCACTTGTGTACTTAAAGGAAATCCTGTATATAAAATCTTTAAATACCAGTGACTTTTGAATCCTTCTCATGCCCAGTTAGCAGAATGTACTGTTTGTGGATCTTTATCTGCTAGATACAGGATTTTACCTAATAACAAAAAAAATTTTTTTTAAATCTAAGTAATCTTTTACTACATTCCTACACCACCAACAAAACAGTGGCACACACGAAAAAGAGCCAAATGTGGTTTTTAACCTCTTTTTTCATAAAACCATAAAAAGCATAAAAGCTGGATTAACTGCCTCCTGAACCCACATTTCACCAGCCGGGTTCTCATCCCCAGCTGGCAAAACTGGCAATCCTTTATTTTTGTTTAAATACCTGGTTTGCAGCCAGAAGGGAAAGTGAGTACATAAAAAAAAGGTTTTATTTTTGAAGAGAAATAAGCAACTAAAGAATAAAACTGCAATATAAAAAAAATCTGTTTGATAAAATAAAATATATTTCATTTAGCTTTGTAAAATGAACACTGATTCTCAAAATTAGTGGTTTTGCTTCTAAACATACGAGCCTTAATTGATATATGATACATAATGCTACAATTAGAACTGTTTGTTGTGTTACTGTTGTTCTGATGTAATATATTATCTTACCGACATGTAAAACTTAGGCAATGTTGAAAAGAAAATATCCCAACAACTCAGCCAGACCTATTTATCTAAGAGTCTTCACTGTCAATTAAAAAGAAGGATTTCTGTTCAACTCCTACCTCCAAACAGCTGGAAGATGAATACACAAGAATTAAAAATAAAAGTGATTATAATATTCTACATGTGGATATATACTCTAAAACATGTTACCACTGTTCACACAACATCCTTTCTCTCTACTTATATCTAGATTATTTCAAAATACAATACTTTGAAATACTCTAGAAATTCCAGAATGAAATTAAAATCCACAGCCTTCTTTTATATTATTTTTGAAAGATAATCTTTCTCCCTTACTTGAAACACTTCTTTTTCTAAAATTACAGTAACATATAAAATTTACATTCTTTAACCTAAGAGTTGCAATTCCCTCTGGCTACCTCTGACGATTTTTTTTTAACCTTAGCAAAAAGGCTAATTTACTTCATGGTTATCATAAGGGCTGATCCAAAGGGTAGGATAAATGGTAACATAGAGGTACCACAGTGGTAAAGTACATTTCAACTCCATTATAATGCAACTTTTCTTAAAATTTGGAAAATATATGCAGATCAAAAACCTTTTCCTAGAGACACAATCCACTTAAAGACTTATCCTGAAGAATTAATCTAAAGAGTCTCTTTTCCATTAAATCAATATTAGTAATGTTTTAACTAAAATCAAGTTTAAATATGAACGCAGATATTTGGTATTTTCTTCTATACCTACTGTCCTGTGTAACCACAGATGTAGCTTCACTTTATAACAACATTTAACACAAATGACCAAATGGAGGTAAATCCCCCCACAAATGGGGATTTGGGACACTAAAAGAATGTAAATGTTTAAAAAATGATGAGAGGTCACATCAATAAACACCCAGACAGAGCACAAAACCTAGGAAACAAGACTCAGTTTTAATTTTTCCAGCAGATGTCAGAGGTTGCTTTGCTTTTTGATGTAATAAAACCTAAGATTCAAGGAAGTCACAGCCGGTGAGATTAAAAAAAACAAACCCCACCATGAATAGCTCTTTACTGGTTGCTAATTTCAAAGAATGACATTACATAATAAACTAAAATTTTTAAATCATATCATCAGTTAAAGTTTCCAGTGTAAATACTAATTGGCTAATGGGCACTTTGAAAAAGTGTATTCATTCCAATATTCTTTTACCAATTAAGATTTACTGGGAGGCTAAAGGAACACCTCCCTCAGTTTGTTCCCAGGCCACACAATGCACCCAAGGCAAGCAGTTATGAGGAGGCTATGTGTGCCCTGGAGTGACTTACTGCTCAATCAATAATCCTGACAGAACAGATGGGGAAAAAATTAAACATCTAAACAAACTGTCTGTACACCTACATTGTGAAAGTAAACTGCGAACTTGGATGAACCAATTTACCGCTAATTCAAAAAAAAATTTTTTTTTCTTGTAACCTTATATTTCAGGTAACTAGTATGTGTGTGCTCTATATATAAACACATATTTATATATTTATCATTTATATTTATGTATCATTTACAGAAGTCCTTTACATATTCTTAACAGCACAGGAATTTGCTGAGAAAAAAAGACCCACAAATCTTCTAATTCAGATTCTAAATGTATTGCAGCTTCAGGAGAACTATATATTTTGTAAGAACTACAAATTCCATGGTTTCTTGGTATTATCTTCATAAATACATATTTTATATCCAGTTTTCAAAAGCTATAATGATTCTAAAGAGACTGAAACTGTAAGTGCCATTTGTTCTGAATTAATATACTTCTAATCTTTATGGCTATCTTCTAGCATGTACACACAAGTACTTGCACACAGCTAACATCGTACTTTTGAAAGCATTCTCTGGCTAGAACATGCAACGCTCTTGAATAAGAGAAAAGCTAAATGGATACAATACTGGTGATTAAATTATACTCACACATAAGTTCCTAGAGATTTCTATACTTCTTTTTTATCCTAAAGCAACAGACATTATGGGATTCTAAGAAACTGGGTCTCTGTAACCAAAGTAAAAACGGCTGCTGTAACTACAAGTAATCACTAGTGTTTCCAGTCAGGGTTGGTTTTCTCTATGTTCTTAAGTTTCAGAGAATTTAAAATTAAACTTTGTGCTTAAATTAGAATCATTCCAAAATACTGAATGCAAATATTCTGATTGTTAAAACCAAAAGACTGCATAACATTGAAAAGAACTTTAGGTGAAAAATAGCTCCTTCAAGAGCTGACAGAACTCTAGGGAAGTAAACGCTGCTACTTATAAACGCTGAGAGACATTAACGTACAACTAAAAATGCCATTTTTGTTCGTATTTAAACAATACCCAACTTGGGGACAAAATGGGATGATTTTTAACATTACTCAGAAACAGTGTAAATAGTAAGCCAACTCATCACAGTTAGAAGTTCTTAAATGAAATAACTGTAAAGCAGACGACTTCTATCTGAACTAATCACTGTGCTTCTTCACTTAGTTTTCCCCTTAACATTGGCGGCGAGAACTCTTTAGAACTGTCAGGAAGATGAAGGTTTTCAAAAATACCTCAAGAGAACAATATTACGTGAGTCATTAATAATTAAATAAAATATTAGAGATGTACACAGTTTTAGGAAGGCTACTGTAACAACTTCTTATTCTTACAAAAAGCTTCTAAGTTTGAAGATTTAGTTTCACAATCTGTTAGAATCAGGAGAATTCTGTCCAAGGGCTAAGCAAAGTGTAACTATGTGTGCTGCTGTTTTTATCTACAGATTAAATATGCAAACATATTCAACTTTGGCCTCATTCATTTCTTTTAAGATCTCCTAAAGACAATATTGACAGAGTCAATAAATAGTGTCTTTTACATCTATTCTTTGTTGTATTTAAAACAAATACACAAAATTCCATTCAGCATACTTCAATCAAGTTTGGTTCTTAACTACTCCCCTCACCTACACTACTCCACATTAGCAACTACCTTCATTCTTAACTTATATGATTCTCTCAACTCATTATAAAGAAGTTAACGTATATGTTTGGCCTTACATTTATTCAAAACTTAATTTCCATTTGAGTTATTATCCACACAGCATCACAGTAACTGAGAAAATCTTTGCATCAAAATGGTGGTCTATTTCAGATACTGTTAAAATACATATTATAAAAGATAATAAAGCTTGTCGACTTCAAACGAAAGTGAATAAAATAATATCAAGTGAGTTTACTAAAAATGAGGTTCTGAAAACTAGGAATACATCAAAAAATGCATTTTTCAGCCACAGAAAAATATTGTACATACGTGAAATAAAATTATACATATTTTTCTGAGTATCAACCACAACCAGACACTACGTATTTTCCAACAATTAAGTCATTCTTTTGCAATCTTTTTGTTAGTTCTAACTTGATTATCAAATAATTTTTGTTTTTACACTATTACAGAAGTGCATTTCTCTAGGTTTCCAAAACCACCTTATTCAACCTTCCCCATCTGTCACCATCTGCTTCTTTTTAGCATGTACTTTTTGTGTGATCACATAAGCATGTGAAAAATAACTAACATTCAGATGATTATCTGCTGGTACATTTGAGGACTGGGCATAATAAAAGTGAACTGCCAAAACGTACTTAACACTTTTAATTTTGTTGGGTCTTGCATGTAAGCTACATTTGATTTTCAAACTGTTTTACAGTTGGAAAGTTGATCAGGTACTGCTAACTCAAGAGCAAAGCTGAGACTCTAAATAATTAGCACTGCATAAAATGCTTTGGATTCAATGAGAGCCAAATCAAATAATAAAATTTAACAGGAAGATTTTATATGTGGTTTCTAATTTCTTTTATAATTCTAGGTGTGAAAACATAGTAGATTATGAAAACAAAAAAATACCCTCAAAATATCTAACAGTCCATAATATATGGAAGGTCAAGTTTATTTCTTTCTAATATAAGAAACAGTAAAAACACTTTAAAACCACATACCCAAATGCACTTTCAGAGATGTGCACACTAAATGTATAGTTTACATGCCTGCTAGAACTGTATCTCTGCAACCCCTTAAAAAATAAAGACATGATTTTTCCCCTTTAATAATAAAGATCTATAATTATTCATCAACAGGAGAGAACAAATGCTTTAAAAAAAGATCCTTTTATCAACAAATGACATTTTTATACTATAAAACTTATCTTTTTTTGGTGGTCTTTGCCAGAAGGAGAAACTTAAGTTTACTTAAAAATCAGCTATGAGCCTGATATACAGGACAGTTAATTATCAGTTCTGAACTGATTCCTAACAGTCTTTTGAAGCATCTTTTAAATACCCTTCATCTATCTTTAACAGCAAAACATTCCCACCAGATTAAATCAGTTTACAAGGTAAAGGGTGGCCACTGCTAGATGAATGATAAGTTGCAGTAAGATCTCTCCATTATGTGTAACCAAGTCTTCTATAAGAGGAGAAGGGAAAACCTTGACAATGAGCCCTTCAAAAGAGAAGCAGTACTCAGGAATGTATTCCAGGTCTGAAAAACAGCTACTACTCATAAACTATCGAGGAAAGTCTCTCAATAATAAAGACAAGTACCAGAAACTTCAAGGTTCAAGGAAAGTGAAAGACAGCATCAGTACTAACGGCAAGGGGCTAGTTCCAGCTCCTGCCCAGTCCCTCTCTAACTCTGACCGTGCATATCTGATCACATTGCCCTGCTCTCAGTTCAAAAGTGGTTCTCCCTTGTGCATGAGGTCAAGTCTAAACTCCTTTCCATTCCAATGCCGATCTACGTGTCCAGTGTCCTCTCCTCTTGCTTGTTCCCTCTCTGCTGCCACCAGACCCTCCCATCTCCTTTTCTTTTCACCTTACTGTACGTAACTCCAGAAAAGCAATTTTTTTTTTTGCACAGTAATGATTATTTTCCATATCCTATCACATCAGTAAATACGGAAAGCTGCTTGAGGACAAAACCCATTTCTTAACAATTTTTGTATTCCCAGCACCTAACATAATGCATGACACCTAATAAATATTCAATAAGTATTTCTTTAATGAACGGAGCTTCAGTGAAATGATCCATATCAGAGATCAGAAAAAAGGACATAATTTCTTGTTTTTAAAAGAAATGGAAACACAAAGTTACCCTGATGTAACAGTGTCTGACACAAGTACTTAAAATATAAACATTAAAATTGCATGACCAGTTAGTTGTTTCAAGATTTGTCGTCCTCAAACAGTAAGCACAATGATCACTTTCTCCTATAAAAATAAGGCGTCAAGAATTTAATTATGAATCAACATCTATCAGCCATGGGTGTATGTATCAACAGCTTTTAAAGACCAGACTTCTGCAATATTTTTTAGAAAGGTATACAAATATGTTTTCTTACTTGTCTGAAAAAAGAAACGGATAACTTCTTATGAATTGTAAACTTTCTATTTAGAAATAACTGGACTCTCCTTGCATTAAATTCTTGGTTTTGTTCTTTAGTTGATAACATCTGCATATAAAACAGTATCTTTGTTTCTTAGGAGATCATCTCTACTGAAATGAGGTGTATTTATCTTCTTCAGAAATAATTTCCCTTCATTGTGACACAATTAATTTTGTTATTCTAAATACGGGATATCCTCATCCATGGCAAACGTACAGCAAGGGCAACCAGAACCCCAGAGAAACAAAGAATTTGTTTTTCATGACATTCACAAAAACCGTCCTGCTCTAGAAAATGTGATCTTGTATTTAAATAAACAAGAAACAATGTTTCTGAAATTTTACCTAATTTAGCCACAAAAATGGAAAATTTTAAATTCCAGATTTTATAACAGAGAAAATGTTATTTTTGGCAGCCCTCAATAAAATAATATTTGGAAACTTACTGTGAAAAATAGTACTAATATTTCAAATTACTAGCATTCGTTTACAATAACTCAACATTTTTGAAATGTAAATTAATCCCTAACTGAAAAGAACTATTGTAACAAACTGGCATGAGTTAATGTGTGTATAAGGAATGCTAGTATCATTCTGAATGTATTCCTACTTCCTAATTCTTTTGATTATTTTGTCCTGTTAAGCATTTACAAAGCATCTATTTAAAAAATAACAATTATTTACATCTAAGTGGCCTTGAAGTTACCTTTTTTAGTCCCATGATGTATGCAGTTAAAAAAGTAAAAGTGGGCTTTATAAGATGCATCTAGTTGAATCTTGATTCTATCTCTACCACCTCCTAGCTGTGTACAGATCACATTAAAAAATTCTGATCCTCAATTCTCTCACCTTTAAAAAATCAGGTTTGCTATTACAGAAGTTTATTCCAAATATGCAATGTACTTATATAGCATGAGGCACACAAAACTTGTCCAGTAACTACTAATCTTCATTCATCAAAGATTAACGCCTCTCTATTTGGTTCCAGCCACACTAACCTTGCTGGAGTTTGACAGAAGAACTGAACTTGTTTCTGCCTCATGGTTTTTATACTAGCTGCTCTCTGCCTGGAAAGTTATTCCCCTTTATCTTTGCAACAGCTGCCTCTTTAGCATTCAGCTCTCTGGTCAAACTCTCCTTGAACATCTCATCTGTAGAATATTTTATTTTCCAAAGATAGCTGCAACAGTATCTCCCACCTCACAGGATCTTTTACAATGGATCTTTTTTTTTTTTTTTCCACAAAGGGGTCTATCACTACCCCTGTGTAGTCTTAAAGTTGCTTAACCGCTAAGCATAAGACAGAAATGATGTGTGATTTCTGAAACTAGGCCATAAAAGGAGATGCATACACAAATATTCATAGCAGCATTATTAGCCAAAAACTGGAAGCAACCCAAACATCCATCAACTGCTGAATGGATAAACAAAATGTGTTCTATTCATACAATAGAATATTATTTGGCCATAAAAAGGAATGAAGTACCAACAACATGCCGAAGCATAGATTAATCTTGAAAACATACTAAGTGAAAGAAGCCAGACACAATAGGGCACATATTGTGTGATGACTCCATTCAGACGAAATGTCCAGAACAGGCACATCTATAGACAGAAAGCAGATTAGCAGTTGCTTGGGAGGAGGGAAGACCGGAGGGAGCTAACAGGTATGGGGTTTCTCTGTTGGAGTGATGAGAATATTTTGGCATTAGAAGTGGTGATGGTTGCACAGCTTTGTACATACTAAAAACACTTCAGTGCACTTTAAAAGGTTGAATTTTATGGTATGTGATGATAAAATTTTAGAAGATATACTATAAGAAAAATTTTCAAAAAACTAACAAAACATTTCTTGATAGTTTGCTAGGTTAAAAAAGAATGGAAGCAGTTTCCAAAGTGTTCCTTAAGACATTCACTTTAAGAACCCAGAGCCAAAGACATCTGTCTACCCTGAAGCAACCAGGAAATGAGGAAGCCAGGCCACACGGAAAAGCTATAGCTTTTGGGAACCTGTAAGGTACCAGGTGACAGTCAGCATCAACCATGAGACACATGAAAGGAGGAGCTTCCAGACTTCAGTCTCTAGCCACAGAGTCACCCTCTGCTGTGCCCTACGTACCACGGAACAGCGTTCTTGTTCCCCTGCTGTCTTGACTTAGTAACACTCAATCACATAAAATGGTCCGGTTTTGCAGTGGTCTGTTTTGCAGCAACAGTAATGAGAACACTACCTAACACAGTCACCACACCACAACCTCTCTTTATCTAGCTTTCTTCCTTCATGGTACTTATTCATTACATGACATTATGTTATTTATTTATTTTTATTCTGTCTCTCTCCACCAGAAGTGAGTTTCCTGAGAAGAGGGTCCTTTGTGTCTTGTTCCTACAACCACAGCACCCAGACAAATACCCAGTATATAGTAGACAAGTAATATATATTTGTTAAAAAAACAAATTAATGAATTATTGTAGAATCCTCAGCATGGGGAGGTTACCAGTTGGCACTTGCTCTGATATGAATTCCAAAATGTAGTTACTGTCATTTCATTAACTTTCCCAAAGGAATTAAGTATGAAAACCTGCAATACTACAAATCCAAATTATCACTGTTTCTTTGTTTCTAAGGAAAACCCAAGGTGGTTTATAAAACTGTTAATATTCTTGCTGAAGTCCTCCGACTATTCTATTTTAAAAAATAAATCAAAAAAGGTATAACCAAGAAATAAAACACATATGGCCAAGAAATAAATATTGACTTCTACTGCATAGTACTTTGTGCTCATAAAGTTAATAAAATTTAATTTCTATATATTCTTGCCCTATAATACCATGTTAAACAAGTGGGAGCAAAACAGATTTGATTCATGTTGAAATCAAGGTCAAAGTAGTAGGTACTACAATTTTTTTTAATGCCTAAATGGTTTACTTTGCAAAATATTACATCAGTGTTACTTTTTTCCTATGGAGCCATAGCCTACCTCTGGTGCCAGATACTCTGGTGTGCCACAGAACGTCTTCATGGTGGCTGCATCTGTGATCCCTTCTTTGCAAAGTCCAAAATCTGTAATTTTTATGTGGCCATCTTTATCCAGCATCAAATTCTCCAACTGTGTAGTAAGAAAGATGACATAATTTATTCTATAGTCGTCAAAAATAGGAAAACACTGCTTTGAAAAATAACTGAATGCTGAATAAGATATTTTGGAAAGAGAGCACAGTTGGAATTAATAGAATTTTCAGTACTTACAAACACTGTAGCTTCTTATTGATGTATAAGAAGAAACATGTTTTATCAGATACTTTATGATAATAAAATTATTGATTTTTAAACCAATGGGAGTAAGAGCCATTACTGTGTGAGTTCTGAGAACTAAAGCTTAATTAACTTTCCAAAGCAAACATCAATCCTATTTTTCTGTTTTTTTTTTTTTTTAATAAATTGTGATCTAAACAATCCCAAAGAGACAACCATCTTCTTCTAGATACATACAGATGGATTTCAACAATTTCTCTTAGGAGTCTATTGTTATTATAAAACATTCACTTACAGAAAATTTTTTTTGGTGGTGGTTGTAAATCAAATCTAAATCTCATTTTGTAAGGTAAGGCAATATCCCCTTTTGCAGTTCTTTGTAATAAAGAAACACCAACCCTTTTAAACATAAGAATATCAAAGTTAAACACTTAACAGTTGATAAAAATATATAGCACAGATATTATAAAGTTGGAATCTCTTTGAGCCTATTAATACAAAAACACCAAAGATAATCTTAAAGATGTAACCAAATAGCAAGATCATCTTCCTCAAGTGAAAATTATGAAATGCAAGGGGGTAAAGAGTTTGTGCAAAGCCAATGTACTTAAAAAGAGCAACAATAACTGATCTTTTTCTTCCCATTTGAATCCAAAGTTACAATTATCACCATGCAGAAATACATGAGCTCTGAATTGTGATCTTTCATAGCCTTATATATAGATGGGGCCCAGTCATGGAGCTACAGCCTAAGGGAATAAACAAGAAATGCATACACAAAAAAACACATGTGAAAAAATACATTAGCAGGATGAATGATAATTAACTTATTTAGGGACTAGACAGTTATTCTACTCCTTAACGTGATCTATGAAAGTGCTTACCCAAACTCTGAAGTCAGTATCAAATTCAAAACAGAATTCCATATAAGAACATAAACAGATGCCAATCATATAAAATATGTTATGCTCTGTCGTATTATCCAATGTCTTATAAACCAGAAAGTAAATAGAGTTAAGCAAGCTGTGCTCAGTGAAGGAAAGCTCAGAACAGACATTAAGCCTTCAAGTATAGTACTTAAATGTGCTATCCACTGAATTCAATGCTCAATACATGTTTCATGAACTGCACAGACTTCAGAGAAGTGTGTCTGTCTTTGACTTGTCTTGAGATAGTGGAATGAACCCTAAATATACTGCTGAAGCTATCAAACATAAAAGTTCTTTTATTTTATAAAATTCAGATACCATGCATCTTCCTCATGATTCTCTTACTAACTGGAACCTAAAAATCAAACCCAATTTGCACAAATGGCAATGAGTCCTGGATACTGAAACTAATCAGAAACATCAAGAAAGAATCTCTATTTCTCTTTTCCTCTCTGTTTTGGAAACCTTTTTCTTCTTCATGCTTCTGATGTTTTCCCTCTTTTCCTTCTCTTTCAAACAACACCCTCTTCTCCTGCTCCTATCTTGCCGTAACGAGAAAAAGTAGTATACACTGGAGAGTCCACTGTTTTGTTGAATAAAAATATATATGCCCTGTTCTTAATTTTAAAAAATATGCTTATTGTTTTAATACATAAATACATTATAATATATAAAAACAAAATCAAATTAAGTTCTTAAAATGTTGCAAGATCTTTTATAATACATTAGTTTTCTTTTTAACTGAAGTACCATCAATTACAATGTGTCTATCTCTGGTGCACAGCACACATAAAAGTTCTTATAAAAACTTCAAATAATACATACTAATAGCAAATAAATTGTGCAGTTTGGTGCATATTATGCCAATTGTCTTTATATATTTTATATGCACTGCAACATATTCATGGAAACATGACAGCATGCACTAATGTGCTAATTTTCCACATTTTGACAGGACTATTTTGAAGTGAATGGGTACAGAAGTATCAAAATGCATAAACAATGTTTTTTTATACCAAGAGGTACATAAATTTGAAAAATCTTGATTGGTACCTAATTCTCTAATCTCATATCTTATCTCTAACATACCAAGGGTTGAGGGATGAGAAATGAAATGAGATGCAGGAATAGGGTTGGAATAAGAAGATTATACTGTATAGCACAGGGAAATGTATACAAGATCTTGTGGTAGCTCACAGCAAAAAAAAAAAAAGTGACAATGACTATATGTATGTTCATGTATAACTGAAAAATTGTGCTCTACACTGGAATTTGACACAACATTGTAAAATGACTTTAACTCAATAAAAAAATGTAAAAAAAGAAAAAAAAAGAAAAAAGGAAAAAGAAATAGTGTGAAGGTGACCAAGAGTCCCAATTTGCCCAGAACTGAGGGGGTTTCCTGGGATACGGGACTTAAAAGGTCAGTAACTGGGGAAGTTCTGGGCAAACAAGGACAGTTGGTCATTCTACTTGTTTTATAAATCAGCTTAAAAAATCATGATATAGTCAGAAATAAGGTCAACCTACGGGATGACTGTGAGAAATGGGGCAGAGGTCATGATAATGGGGGAAAGGTAGCATACTGCATGGGAGGCAGTAGAGTAACATGGATAAGATTATGGAATCAAGTCAGAGAACTTATATGTAAATTCAAACTTTACCCCTTCCTCACTATAGCTTTGGGCATGCTTTTAATATCTATATGCCTCAACTTCTATAAAATAACCCAATGTATTGTCTTTAGAATTAAATGAGATGTTGAATGTAGAACTTAACCAATAAATGTACTGATCATTTATTAAACATGGAGAGTTTAATGGCTGATTTGTAACATATCAAAATGTTGTGTGCTCTTCTAGACAACACTGTATGTTAAAGGAGAGAGCAAAGTTCAGAAATGGAAAAGACACTTTTGTCAACTTGGTAATTTCATTAAAAACACTTTCGATACACAACAATTTCTTTTGAATAAATAACAGAACACAAATATTTCACAATTTTTGAGCCAGTTATTTTATAATAGTATCCATCTTATTCCATTAATTACCTTCCTTCTCTCACCATCCTGATATGTCATTTTGCTAAGCATGAATGACAAAAACAACTTGTCCATCAAAAGTGTGAATAATAGTCAGAGATGCATCACCATAAAACAAATGATATTCCCAAATCTAATCTTGTATAAAGATCAGAGGTAATTAAGTATCCAGTCTTTTAAAAAAATAATAATTTTATGAAGATGCATAACCAAGTTTTCATAAAATATAAAAACCATTAGTTTTGTAATTCACAAATGTGAAGGATGCACAGTGTTCTCAAAGCAGATCGATGGCTTAGATACATCAAAAACACCTGGAAATAACTTCCTTAATGCACTTGACACTAACATAAAGGGGATTTAGTCAAACACTTTTAGGAACCCTTCTACTGTGTAAAGGAGGAATAAAAATATTTACAAATGATCTTTCTTTGGTCTCTCTCCTAAATCTAATGCTTTCCTTCTTCCCTTTTTTTGGCCACAAAATGAAAAATGTATATGGCCACTGACTGTTCAGGTATTTTCTATTATAAAACTTCAGATGCATCTGTTTTATCTCCACTGTCAGTCTTAGTGTCTAGGATTGAAAGCAGGGCATTATGTTTATGCTTTATGGATGCACCCATTGGCAAAAGCAATGTATGAGTCAAACAGTAGGTTTTTAAAGAAAAGATTACATTTTAAAAATCTAGTTAATGCTTACTATTTGTATCAGAAGGTTGTTTGTTATCTGACAGCTCACACATTGAAGAGACAAAAATCTTTGACATATACTTCATGGAGTTTCCATTAAAAAAAAGGCAACACTTTTTACCCAATTGAAGTGAACAGGCATTACTGACAGAGGGTCTTGATTTGGTAGCTTTTGAAATCTTTTTCCCTCTGTACTTTGTGAACCAGAAATAATAGCAAGAAAGCACTATGCTCCTTTCTGCTCTTGCTGGTACCTAGAATAAAGTTAAACTCTTAAAATCTGAGCTGCTTTTAACACACTGCTTGCCAACCCTTTAGGCTTCATAGCACAGTAAAAAATGAAATGCGTAGGGTGCACCAGGATCAGTAGGCTGGCTGCTTGTCACTGGAACTGACTGGCCTAGAGGCTCCTCTAATCGCCTGGTGGGTTGAGAGAGGCTGTGGCTTAAGCACACAGCCTGGGAAGCCCTGCTCTTAAACAAGCCAAGTTGCTATTAGAAAGTTTAAAAGTTTTTAACTTTCAGTTTTTTTAAGTTTCTAATATAAAATTCATACATATATTCTAAGATCTATCTATAATATAGGCACACACACACACACATATCTTTTAGGTAGCATTTTAATTAGATGGCTGACATTTTGTGATTAAACAAAGGAATGCAAACAGCAGTTCCTAAGGGCTCTGACAACTATTGTAGCAATATAAACAAACAAGTCCCTTCATTCACTCTTACAACCCCATTTTAGCACAGTTGTATCAAACTCAGGGTTCTGTAACAAGACTGCCTCAGGCCCAACAATATAGTAGGAAATTCCTCCTCTGCACACTGCATATTGAGGTTTATGAGTATCAAACTGCCAAAATGTCACACAAGCTAACCTGCAGGAACTTCATGACTGTGGAATTAAGAGAGTGTGTTAAAATACTGAAAGGAAAATATTTCTTCACTTTAAACCTTCCTACCTAGAAAAGGTTCACTATATACAGTAGCAGAGACCCCACCCAGGTTGCCAAGCTATTTAAGAATTTACTACACATAAGAAACATAGCCCAATAGTACAATTTAATGTTAGAAGTGGAATGGGTTCTTAGTAGCAGTGCTTAAAATTTTCATAAAAGAGGGAATCCACAGTGACTGTTTAGAAGTAGGAGTTGGGGGATGTGTCTTGAGACTCAGTATATAAAGTAAGCATGTTGTTTTCATTTAGACTGTTGGGTTTATTTGGGAGCTGATGCAGATTGGGAGGGCTGTGGTAAAAGACTCTCTGAAACCATTCCTTTGTGCTATCCATCACTGAGTCTTAGAAATTATCTAAATCTTGTTGGCAGTTTCTCACATTAACAATGTAAGTGGTTAAATTAACCATTAAACTCTCTGATTAGGTAGAAAACAAGATTAATTTTCCACAAGTAGAATACAAAAGCAATTTATATATTATTTTCTGCCTCTTGCCCTGTCATAAACTCTTGGGAGAAATTAATTCTTAATGAATTACAGTATCATTATATGTACCTTTGCAAATGTCCCTATTTAGTCTATTCTGTACTTGGATGGCCATGTTTGTTGGAAAGAAAAGTTACACGTGCAAAAATACGAGCTAAGTGGAAAAGGAATTTTTAACAAAATCTGCACTACTGACACAGTCTTAGAAGAGATTTCTTCAAATATTTAGGCTATTATAAAGCAACATCAGTTTTTCCTAATTAATCACAAGGAATTTGGGTCCTTACCAGAAAAAAAAAATTAATATCATGAGATGTATTAATAAATTAAGCAAACTTACTTTTTAAAGTACAAAAAAGGATGCAATAATTTATTTGTTGCTCTGAACACCAAGTTATTAGGAACTATGAACTGATAAAATGTCTTAAAACAACTTGCACATGAAATAAGGCTTTTTGCCTCCAGTGATGAATGGGGGAGTGGCAAATAGGCACTGATTTACTTGAGAGGTGCAGCTACCATAGGCATCTCAAATGGATTTGTATTTGAATAAACACAGGGTCATTAGTAAGGAGATGACAGAGACAAACCTGAGATGAATCAATCAAAGTGGGAACCTCAATTTTTGATAATGCTCTTTTGAATATATTTTATATAAATATATTTAAGATGTTCTTTTTCTCATCTTTGGCAGTTTTATTCCACTTTTAGATTTACAATGATCTCCTAGAGTTAATCCAAGGCATCTACCCCATCTAAGTTCATTTTAACTCTAGAAAGGCAGAATCGTGTAATGAAAACATACCTGGAGCTAGGATTCATGGTTTCCAATAATCTTGACTATGTCACCAACTTAGTCCATTACTCTGAGTCACTTACTAGGCTTACAGGCTTCAATGGCCTCCCCTGTAAACTATGGATCAGCTCTGAATTTCTATGATCCTACTTAAAAGATCTCATTCTATCATGCATAATCCTGTGCAATATGGATACAAATAACACTTGTATAAATTTAGAATGTCTGGCTTTTTACATTATGCATTTTTCTTGGTGTATATTCCATGGATTCTATCCTATGCTATACTTAGACCTTTAAGTTAAAGCTATATTAAAAAAACAGAGAGCAGAGACCACTTAATATTATGCCTAGTAAAGTTAGTGGTCTATGCATATGGTAACTATATGACTGATACTCATATATAAAGTAGGTACTTTATATTGCAGCTTTAATAAATTTGGTCTAATTTCATCATTAGAAAGGATGGAGCAACAAAAACCCATGTTAAATGAATTTCAACTTATCGATATGTTGGTTCATCTAATGACAAATGATTAATGGAGAATACTGACCAAGATCATCCCAATTATATCATTTCTTAATCAATGCTAGCAATCAAATGAGCATTCTTTTCTTTGTTTCTTTAGACTAACAAGTCTATCTTCCAGCTTTAAGCATTTTGGATATATTACTGAGTACTTCAAAATTACTCTCATTTCCTTAAATCCAGGAAATCCCTCCTTTCTCCCTACAAAGAGTATTCAAACAATATAAAGTGGGAGTGAGTTGAGCGTAATTAGGCAGAAAAAAAGCTAACTACTTCTAAGCAAATTTGGAAATGCTATAAAACTGGTAAGTTTTGTCATACCATATAATTAAATCCTTTTCAAAAAAAATCTAGATTCAAGGCATTTAAAAATTATAGGCTTATTTGGCCATGCAGACATCAGATACATGGATGCTGAATTCTACCACTCCTGGCTATAAAAAGCTGCAGGCTAAACATAATCATACAGTTGATTATATTCATCTTGGGTCCACTTTGGCACTTACAGTTGATCATCCCTGATCTAGATTATAGGGCCATAGTCCATTTTTCCTAAAAACAGAATTTTGTTAACTTCCTTAATAAACAATAATATGTTAAATAAAATAAACATAAAATAAAAATATAAACTATATAAAATAAAAACCTTTAATAAATAATAACGTGCTATACAAACATACATACTATATTTCATTGTCACCATGTAAAATGATACTTTTTGAGACAGTTACTTCTTAGGGTCCTTCATAATATAAAGGTACATGACAGCAACATCTTCAAATAATCCAGACAACTGCCTAAATAGATGAGTTAAGAATCACAGATGTTTTAAACAAATGAGTGGGAGTGAGGGGATAATTGTGATTCCTGTTACATGCCGAAATACGCAGACATAAACCTCATTTCATAAATTTCATGAAAGACTCTCATAATTTCTATTTCTACAAATCAAATTATATTTTAAATGAAGTAGTATTTGATAAACAAAGCAATTCTGTGTCAAACTTTAATAAGTCAAGATTACTATATGATTTACTTTTTAAGAAAGTAAAACAGTCACATTTACAATTTGTTCAGAGTGTGTCATGGTACAAATTTCCTTAATATGGCCAATCTAATTCAAAACAATGTCATGAGAATTACTACTACCTTTTACATTCTACTCCAGGGGTCAGCAAACTATGGCCTGTAGGTGAAATCTTGCCTACTGCCTGTTTTTGTAATTAAAGTTTTGCTGGAACACAGCCAGATGCGCTCATTGACACACTGCCTGTGCCTGCTTTCATCCTACAATGGCAAAGCTGAGGAGCTGCAAAAGAAGCTGTAAAGGGCAGCAAAGTCTAAAATATTTACTAGTTGTCCTCACAGAAAGCTTGCCAAACTCTGAGCTATTCTGAGGGTTTCCCCAGAAAGAAACTGTATAGAGAAATAAAGTCACTATTTAACTGATAAAAACAAATACAGTGCTTTTTAAAATGTAAACTAATCGATAAAAGGTTATATTAAAATACTTCAGGTATTTAACTCCACTAAAAAGTTAATACCAAAATCAAATATTTTCTTTCCCCCAAATAATCTTCTTTATTATAAAAGATTTTTCATAATACCTCATAGGATGTTAAAACATAATAATAAAATCTATAGTAAAATGTTACTTGCAGTTACTTGACTTTTAATCGGACGTTTAACATTACTCATAAGACTTACAGAAAAACAAAACTATTACCAGTAGCTCCTATTTGATCAGAGCAGTCAAGCAGAACTTATTTTGTATGTCAAAAACTCGGACATAAAGGAACTACACACTTTTCGGTGAATGAAATTTGCTGTCAAATACAGTGAACTACATTCTTTAACAGAGTGGGGTTTTTTCCCAACTAAATCTGCTTTTCTCCAAACTGTGTAACTTTGTAATTACTTTGTGATTGTCCCCGTAGTCTCTGCAAAAACAAATTCTGATTACTTTTCTGTTTTACCTTGAGATCACGGTACACAATCTTTCCGGAATGTAGATAGTCCAAGGCAGAGACAATTTCTGCACCATAGAAACGTGTGCGGTCCTCAGAGAACACCCGCTCTCTCGACAAATGGAAAAACAGCTGCAGGGTAAACAGCAGGGACAGGATTGTAATAATTACTGATTTAGTGGGGGAAATTAACACAAACATAAAACACCTCTCATCACCATATTGTGATGATAGATACTGTACTCTCAGTGGACACTGAGCACTCTTAGACAGCAGCTGGCTTATCTTTTCCAGGTTTCCAAGGGGAGACTGCAGGCTGTTAAATCAGCGTTTTAATCAATATACCAATCTTGTTTAAGGCATTCTGCTTGCTACCCATTTAACCTTCAGTTACCAGAGGAAAAAAGAATGCATCATCAGGTTCCATCTCCTCCTCAGTGTATTGTTGCTTCACTCTTTCAACGAGGAGGTACTGAGACATTATTAAAATAAATGAACACAAGCATAGATGTAATATTTCTACTTAATTATTTGATTTACATTTGATTTCAAAGAAAGGAATGCTGATGTGTGAAAACCGATCTGTAGGAACTTAGAAAGTCTACAACTTCTGACTCATCATGGTATCTCTAGACATGTTTTCAAAGTTTAAATCAGTGTTTTCTGTAGTGAGAAACTGTGAGGTTCTAAGTTTTCAATTTCTCTTAGTAATATCCAAAACGGACAGAGAAGGTCCCATTATTTCCCTAAGAGTTCTCAATGTATATTCTTTCTATTTCAACAATAATTAACTATGACACCAATCTTTCTTCATATAATCATTTAAAACTGTAAGTCCATCCATTTCCTATTATATCACCTAAAAGATATTTCATTCAACAGTTAACAAGGATCTACTGGGTGCTCACTGTGGTTAAGCTTCCAGTTCTCCATTTAGGCCAGCTCTTTAACAAACTGCCTGTCTCATCTCTCAGTTCAACAATGTTTGGGAAGGAAGGAGCTGGCCTCAGGCACTATGAATTGACTGCTGACCTTTGTTGTACTATTTCATTGTATTAAGAAACTTGCCAAGAACAATAAAAGATTGTTGGCAGTGCTGAGTACATAAGAGTATGTACTCAATACATATCTTTGATTAAAGGAATGATCAAATCAATCAATGTATCATTGACTGGAAGATCAGGCATTAAGTATACCTTTACATGCATTACTTCTACAAATTTATAAGAATTACAGTTTAACCGAGATTTGTTCCTCACACACCAAATTATAATTTAGGTAAAGTAAAAGAGGTTCCATACAGAGTCCTTCTTCCCCTTTCCCACTTCCACCTCCACTTAAGGGCCTATCATTATTTTAAGATAAAATTTAAGCATAACACATTGTCATAGCACAGAGAAGGAGGTAGAATCTTGCCACCCATTTGGCAACTATTGCCAAAAAAGACCAGCTCAACATTAGTTACAGTACAACTAAAATACTGGCAGATAGTCTCTAAACTTTAATGTTCTCTACTATATTGTCATATTTTATCAAGTCTAAGGTGCTACAGATTACAATTCCATCATATTTTATGTTAACACCAAGAAAGAAAAAAATGTCAATTAAAACTATGACACACCGTCAAATATAAAAGCCATTCTGATTGCAGAAAAGTTCAATGTGTCTTACAAACAATCAAAGATAGTATGCCAAAAATCAAACTAATGTGAACTATTACTCAGGGATATGTTTCAAAATTCGTTCATTTTATGGAAGCATATGCATATGATTAACGCCTTACTATTCAAACAAAGACAAGAAGTAGAAAGAAGCACGGATTATCAGGAAAACCATTAGGAAGAATTTCTAGGTTAAAGTAATTTCTGCCATCCTTTATACAAAATATCACTAATTTTGACTGAAGGAACTCCTGTGACCTCTATCCAGATTTATGGCAGTCTTCTAATGGGATGAAAATAGTTAGATTTCTAAATTTTCTTAAAATGTCAAGCCTAGAACCTACTCATCTATTTTACAGAAGATACAGATCTTCCTAAATCAACACAATACATGAAGGCTTCTAGATTTTTATTTAGACAGTAAATCTTCAATTTGTCTCCCAGCCACTTTCTATAAAAACATCAGCTAGAAAAAAAAAAAAAAAAACTTCAGGAGAAGGACTCTATTTATTTCTCAATCTGATGTCCTCTGATGTCTGCCCTTGCTACTTTATGGGACTTATTCTTTTTAACATAACCAAGAACCTCTTGTTCTAGAGCTTAGAAGCTATTACCCTGTCCTTACTGCTTGGCTTTGGTACTACAACTCTCCTGATCTTCTACTTAACTCTCTGAATAGTCCTTTTCAGTCTCTACCTTGGCTTTGAACCAACTTCCCATTTAGTAAGCATCAATTATTTTAAAGTCACTGTATTGTGCAGTGGGACAAGAAAAAGAGGGCATACGATGGTAAGACATAATCCCTGATCTTAAGAAATTCAACCCAATAAAGGAGATACATGCATAGACAAAGAAACAAGAGATCTGTGATAAATGTTGTAATTCTGATATTAAAAGTGCTTTGGGATTTGCAGATACTAACTATTATATATATAAGATAGATAAACAGCAAGGTCCTACTGTATAGCACAGGGAACTATATTCAATACCTTATAATAGCTTATAATGAAAAAGAACATGAAAAGGAATTCACACATGTAATACTGAATCACTATGCTGTACACCAGAAAATAACACAACATCGTCAACTGACTATACTTTAATTTTAAAAGAAGTGCTTTGGAGGCAAAGGATGATTAATCTTTACTGGGATGATCTGAGGAGACTTCACAGATAAATTACTATTTCACTTTGGTTTTGAAAGTTGGGATTTTTCACAAATGGAGAATATAAGAGAAGCCTACAAAAGAGTGCTATGCAAGTTTTATCCATCTTAATATTTCAAACACAGCCTAGTACAGTACCTGCAGAGAGTAGGTAATTAACAAATGTTTGTAGAAGGAATTAATTCTAAAGGGAAAAAAAAAAGTAACAGGAAGGAAACAACATGCAGGGAACGCATGTAGCCTAAGAACAATACACATTAAGGACAGTGACAGCACTTAAGGAAAAAATTTAAAGAAAAAGATGAGGCTAGATTGTTTAGGACCTCGACTGCCATGATATGGTTTAGAGATTAATTCTGTAAATAAGGAGTGTCAAAGACATTTGGGTTAAAAATTAGTTTAATTAAAAAAACAACTCTAGCAGCAATTAGAAAATCAATTAAAAAATCGAAGACTATAGTAGTCAGGTAAATAATTCATAAAGTGCAAGAAAAGTTATTGAACGCTGGTTTAGTACAACTGCTATGAAAAAGCTGCAGACACAAGAGTAAATGGTACAAATCTGTAAGAATACCACTGGTTGGTTAGAACAACCAGATACATAAACAATTCCACTAAAAATACGCAGTTATAAAATAGAGAGCACACTTAAAGAAGTAAGCATGTTTGGTAATATCAGAAGTTACAATTGAGATGGGTAAGAGCTTCTGAGGGACTTCACCTAGAGTGGTACTAATATACATTTCGAGAGTCAATATTCCCGAGAGAACTAGCTTGTACCTTTGGGCAACGCTGTTGAAGTTTCTCTATGGATGGCTCAGTAGATGTTGCTGCCAGCAGTGTAAAGGAAATGAATGGGTTGGTAACAGAGAAGCAATGGATTTTATTTTGACCTGCTGATATTTAAATGAGAACTTGATAGCACAACTTTAGAACTATGGGACCCAAGGGTAGATATGGAAGTCATTTATATAAAAAGTATTGTTAACACCAAGGAAGCAATGTTAGCCCAGAAATTTAGTAGAAACTGAAAACAGAGTTAAGGTCAGAATCTTAGCGTATCACTACGTATAAGGAGATAGGATGTTGAAATAGAGTCCTATAAGAAGTACAAAAGGAAACACGAATATACCATAAGAATAAAGGGAAAGAAAGTTTCGAGAAGTTAGTGTTTACCAGGCATAGGGATTAGGGTACTTGTTACTTTTCAGGGAAGAAATGTCATACTTAGGTGCACTAAGAGAATGTAAAGGTAGAAATGGTACATGACTCCTTCTGAAAAAGTGAAGCCAAGGTATTACTGAAGCAGAAGATTTTTGCTCTAACATATTAATGCTTTCAAGAAAACTTCTGCCTGAAAAAAATTGAGAGATACTACAAAGCTACAATTCACATGGACTAGGCACAAAAATTATATGAAAGATCAATGAAATCAGGCATCCAGAAACAGATTATTTTATAAAAATTTAAAATATGGTACAGTTGATAAGTATATGGGAAAAATGACATTAATAAATGGTACAACAATAATTGCTTAATTCTAGAGTAAAGTAAAATTTGATTTTCATCTCACATCCTAACAAAATTCATCTCTGATGTAATTTTAAAAACTAGAGAATATGGATCAAAAGTTATCTGATCTCAGGATGAAAAAAGATTTTGTAGAAGAAAAAAAATGTAATCATAAAAGGAGAAACTGGTAGAATTAACTACATGAAATAGCAAAAATATAAATAAAATTGAATAGTTATGACAAATATGACTAAGTTCATAAGCTTAATATATAAAGAAATCATATGGAAAAAAAGACAAAAATACAAGGGGAAAAAGGGGAAAGGACATAGACAACATAAGAGGAATACAAATTATTACAGGAAATGAAAATATGTCACCTTATAATAATCAGTGCAGTAGAGATAAAAACATAAATGAGACAATTTAACACTTCAAGAAATAGTACTATTAGTGAAAGTGTGATGAGATAAGTATTTCATACACTGGTGGCTGGTATGTAAACAGAAACTCTTTGCAGGGCAATTCACAATATGTATCAATATAATTTTAAAATACAATAGTTCTTCTAGAAATTTCTTTTTAAAAAAAGACAATGTAGAAGTCTTCTACATAAGGATATTCTTGCAGGAGTATATTCGACAAAAATGTGAAAACAGCTTTCCAACCACGTTGAAAATTTTAAAAATTAGATTTCTATCCAACACTATAACAAAATAAATTTCAGATGCAACTGATAGTTAAATATAAAATATGAAACTAACTTTAAACACTAGAAAACAGGAATAAAAAATTCATGGGACTAGACTTCTCTTGTCCTAAACAATTGAACAGAAATATATAAAACAAAAAAATGAAAACTGGGGAAAATTTACCACAGAACTCTTTTTAGATAGTGGGCAACAGGCAGTGCAGAACTATGATCCCTGTGAAAACAGAAGCAAATGAAATGAACCCTAAAATCACCTGTCTTCTGTCTGGGGACATTTTCTAGAATGTTATATAGGAAAGGAAGTTCTGAGCATAACATAAAAGCCTTGCTGTTAGAGATAAGTATCAGATTTTGAGGAAGGTGAAGTTGTTGGCATTTGTAGGACAGAACACCAGTGAGGAAGAAGCTATATAATCTACACAGTAGTCTGCTGCTGAGACCAAGCAATGCATGTGTAAGGTCAAACTCTAAAAGAATAAGCAGAAAAGGAATGGGGATCTGTGTGCTAAATAATTCCCCACAGAGCTGACAGAAATTCAATTTCTAATCAGTCAGAACAGTGTCATTACTGAACACCCAGGCATTCTGTGGATATTTCAAAGAAGTCAGAGTAAAGACAAACATACATTAACAAAGCTAACAAACAAGAGTGGAAAATATCATATATGCAAATAACTGCCTTCCAGAACAAGATGTAACACTCTTTGAAGGAAGAAAACAAAATCCAGACACTCATGTAAAATTCAAACTATCGAGTATCCAATCAACAATTACTATGCATGAGAAGATGCAGGAAGATATGACCTATCAACAACAGAAAAATCAGTCATTAGACACAGACCTTAAGAAAAAAAAAAGATGATTGAATTAATAGACAGTGACTTTAGAGTAGTACATGAACATAAAGAGGCAATGAGAAAGAAATAATGGCACTTTCAAAAATAAAACATGCCATATCTGATTAAAAAATGCACTAGATGGCATTAACACTAGATTAGACACTGTAAGTACATGAAATTATAGAAGAAAACTATATAAACTGTACCTAAAAAAAAAAAAAAAAAAAAAAAAAAAAGGCACCCCAGCAACCTGTAGGAGAGCATCAAGGAGTCTAACATATATAACAGCAAATCCTTAAAGGGGAGGAAAACTACAAACTAATGCCTGAATTTTTCCAAACTAGGACAAAAATAATAAATGGACAGAGTATTTCAATGAAACCAAGTAAGATTAAAACTCACAAATATGCATTAATACTCAGAACATACCAGCCAGATCACACTAAAATTACTTAAAAACCAATGATAAACAGAAAATCTTTAAAAAAATTTCTGAAGGGAAAAACATTACATACAGAAGAACAAATAAGAGAATTTCCCCAGACTTCTCCTCAGAGAATATGTAAGCAAAGGACAATGGAACAATATGTCCAGTTCTCAAAAGAAAAAAAAATGCATCCTAAAATTTTGCATCCAGTGGAAATATTCATAAACTATTATCGTTAGAGACTTTGCTTTCAGCATGGTTGAGTAACACATACCAGATTTACACTCCCTTCTTCAACAACTAGAAAACCATATAAAATAAATAAAACAAATATTTTCATACATTAAACATTAGCCTTCAAGGTATAGTGATCCCAAAGAAAAGGGAAACAATATGATAATTATGGTTGTTTCAGCTTGTTGCCTGGAGACCGTACAGAACATAACAAAGGGAGGGAAAACCAAATCAGAAACTGGAGGGATCCCTGAGTTAAGGATAAAGAGTTCAGTGACTAGAGAGACCAAAGTAGTCATGATACATGAGTCAGAGAACCATAGAGAGATCTCCAGCGATCTGCAATGGACTTCCTGAGTCTGACTTATGTTTTACTAATCAGCACTTACGTATGTGAGGAAAATTCTGAGGCCAGGAAAAGGACCACTGGAAAGAATCAGGTGAAAAAGAATTACAGGCTCACAGAGCCAAAAATACTTTTTGTTCTTATGAGGAAAAATGGAAAAACTTCCTAAGAAATGTGGCACCCAGTAGAGTCCTTGAGGATACTGCCTCTATAGTGCAGCAATATTAGTGTTAGAGCAAAGGCTACAAACATATGACAAATTGATTTTTGACAAAGGTGTCAAGGTCAGTCAATGGGGCAAATAATAGCTTTTTCAACAAAAAAGATACTGGAATAACCAATATCCATATGGGAAAAAGTGTAGATTATATATGAACAAGATGAGTTTTAAAAAACAAATTTAAACAAAAATATACAGAGGGAAAAAAGTTCCCTACTAAAAAAGGAAAAGGGACCACAAACTGGGAGAAAATAGATATATATATCATATATTTATAACATATATATGATAAAGTAATTATACCGAGAATGTATAAAAAAGTCTGACTACTCAATATTAAGAAAACAAACAACTCAATCAAAAATGGACCAAAGATTTTAACAGATACTTCAATAAAGAAGACACAACATGGCAAATCAGCACAAGAAAAGATGTTCAATATCATTATTCATTCAGGAAATTCAAATTAAACCTGTAAGATACCACTACATACCACTAGAATGGGTAAAAGTAAGTAAGACTAACCATGCCAAGTGTGGTGATGATATTAAGTAACATCCAAGAAATGCAAAATGGTACAATCTGGCAGTTTCTTAGGAAGCTGAACATACCAAATGACACAGAAACTGTATTCCTAGATATTTACCAAAGATGACTGAAACTACACATCCACACAAAGATTTGTACTGGAAAATTCACAAGAATTTTTTTACAATAACCTCAAACTGCAAGAAAACCAAATGTCTATGTACTAGTGATTATATAAACACATGTATGTATATAAATACATTATCCATATAATGAAATAAAGCCATAAAAAGAAATAAACTACTGATATATGCAATAATACTGATGAATTTTAAAAGTATCACGTTAAGTGAAAGATGTAGAACACAAATGAGTATACACTGTGGGGAACACAGTTTTTAATATTTAAATGTTGTTTTGTTCCATTATCTTTTTTTTCTTTCCTTCAAGGTCTCCAATCATACATATATTGTACTTTGTTTTCACTCTCTTGAAATGCTCACTCTGGGGTAAGGCAACCTTTGTGTAAGAAGTTTAACTACTCTGAAACTGCCACCCTATGCCATAACCACATGGAGAAGAATCATGAAAACAGATAAAATCCTGGTCACCTCCTGCAGTTCTAGTCACCTCATCCGACACTGTAGATATAAAAGTAAGCATCTCAGATGTTAAGGCTAGTCAAGTCTTTGCATTATTACTTTAGATGCAGTGATATACTGGCTTAATGAATTTTGGGAAACTAAGCTTGAAATATTATAAAGGTATATACTAAAAATATCCCCAAATTTATTTTGCCTTGAATTTTACATGCTAGCTAATGTGAGTATTGTAATGCATCCTTCTTGGCTTGAGAATTTTTGAAAAAGCTTTGGGTGAAAGCAATAGAATTCTGATAGAACCAAAAAATATATTAATAATTACAACAGTTAGTAAAGAAATTGGCTTGTCAAATTCCTGACAACAACAAAGATACTTATATATCTATAAATTTAGTAAAAATTTAAAAACCATCACTATGAGTATGAAATGATACTTCAAATTTTAAAATCACCCAAATCACACCTCCATAAATTAGTAAGTAGAACTAGAATACTGACTGCCTGTACTTCTGTCTTGTGTGAATTTAAAATGAGATGATTTTGGTTCACTGAAGACAAAATGCCAGCCAGATAATAAGAATCTGAAATAAGTATGAGAGGATCTCAAGAATGGCATGAAACTGGAAATCATAAGCAAAAAATAAAGTGAATTTTATCAAAAAACTGACTATAGCATGTACAATGAGCTAAATATGGAGGAGAATAGTAAATAACTGAAACTGTTCTGTTCATTTGTTAGGTTCATTCATCCACATTAAGAATACAGAAGAATGTGAAAAATTTATTAGATGAGAACCATTTCTACATAATGGTTTTACTTTCCCCAATAGTGAATCTCAACCTCCAGGAGATTTCAGCCTCGAAAGAGATTCACAGAGGTCCAGTTTATAGGCCTGAAAGAAATAAGACTATGAGTAAGATTTTGGGGGAAAGTCCTAAGTAGAGACATTCTAAACCAAACAACACCCTAGTTTTCAGTTTACTCTTACTCCACAATATTTTTCTGCTTCTCATATAAATTTGACAATACCCAAGATAAAAAAAGAAAGTGACTTGGTTGTGTCAGCAGCAGCGTGATTTGTCGCGTTATTAGACTGCTTTTTATTAGTTCTCCAGATGCTGATTTTCCGTCCACCAAAGGTTGCACTGAATTCACTTTCACAACCTGTTCTACTGAGCTCCAAACCAACCCCTGTACATCCTGTACTACAGCCAAGATGCACACAATACACCAACGGGGGGAAAAAAAGAAGAATCCATGGTACTCTGCTTAGGAACCAGCAGATGTCAAATCCAATGAATTCAGTTGCTATCTTTCAGTTGTATATCTTTACTATACTCTTACTTAATATACTCTCCTTAACCTCTAAGGTTTCTTTTACTTGGCTCCTTCTACCCAGGATCCTCCTTAGGCTTCTTTCATCACCAACATGTATGATGTTGGTATCTTCAGGCACCATTCTTGGCCACTTATTTTCTAACTACAGTATCTCACACTTCACTTCCTTGGTTTTAGCATTGCCAATAAAGCACCTCTGGCCTGACTCCCCTGTCTCCTTCATGCCCCCACAAGGCACCTCACACACAGGATGATCACCACCAGAACTCAAACCTTTTATTGTGTTTCCTGCCTTTATAAACAGTCCAGTATCCACACAATTCCCCAAGCAGCAAATTGGAAAGTGTATGGTTTCCATCTCCTTCCACTGAGTTATTAAATCCTGGAAATTCTAGTACCTAAACATCATTTAGAATTTGATTCCTTCTCACTAATACTGCTTCAATTAACAACCTTATCATTTTTATGATCAGATTACCAAAACCTTCCAACTGCAGTAGCTTCCAAGTAATTTTCCTGCTTCCAATTTTATCTCTTTCAATCCAAGTTTCATACTGCTACGAAGTCTTCTTTCTAAAACATTTCACATAGAAATCCTTCTATGATGCTTCACTGCCTTTAGGATAAAATCTACACACTTGGAAGAGAAAAATCTGTCCTAACATGATCCTGACTACCTGGTCAGACTCTTTGACTTTTCTCTGCAAGACTCTATGCTTTATCCATACTATGCTACCTCTAGGGAGGTGGGAGAGAACTTGTATGCTCCTTCACATTCTGAATACTCTATTTCCTCTGTGTCAGAATGTCCTCTCTCTCATCCTTACTGTTCTAACTTACAGTTACACTTAAGACTTAGCTTAGCAACTACTTTTAAGGTTTCCTACCCTGGCATTCTCTCCCTTTCCTCCTCTTTTCCTTCTGGATTGATTCAAGTACCCATTCTCTGCATCTCATAGCAATCAGTGTTTTCACAGCAATAATGATACTATAAAGTATATGCATACTTTCTTGTCTATTTCTCCAATTAGACACTCATCTCCTAAAGGAAAGTACCATATTTCCTTATTTCTACATCCCCTGAGGTCCAATCCATAGTAGTTGCTCATTAGGTATTTAATAAGCAAATGGACCACAATGGAGTGGGTTCTAAAGTTAATATATAAATTATCAAATATACTCAAAATCACCTTTGCAAATTCCTCATGAAGGGACTAGACTGGAAACCAACATACTGTCTCACTATGGCTAGGCCCAACACAGTTTTTCTTCAGCATGGCCATTGTAAAACTGAGTTTTAAATGGGTAAAATAATTTTTTACAACTGTCAGTGAAACTTGAGGAAGAACCATGTAAAGCATCATAAATCCTACATTTCTGGTTTCCAAAATTAAGTAACATGATTTAAAAAATTACACCTGTGGTAAAAAATTTTTTACATGTAAAAAATACAGGAAAAAAGATACATTTTTTAAGCACAGTCCTATGTACCAGAGGGCCAGGATCAAGCTCCACCCAGCAGTGAGCAGACACTGACTCCTCCTGCCAGGAAACCTGCATAAACTTATGGTCCAGCCTCACTCACCAGGGGACAGATACCAGAAATAAGAAAACAACAATCCCAAAGCTTGTGGAAGGGATCTGCAAACACAGGCCAGATTCTACAGTGGGACTGGCTGGATCCTGGCCCTTGGGTCATGAGAGAAGAGTGTACTGCTGGGACACACAGGACATCTCCCTCAGAGGGCCACCTCTCCAAGGTCAAGAAACATAACTACCTACCTAAAAATACAAATAGAAAGACAGAGAACATGAGGTGTCAAAGGAATGTCTTCCAGACCAAGGCACAAGATAAATCCCGAAGAAGAAATGTTATGAGGAGATAGGCAATGTATGCGAGAAAGAGTTTGGAGTAATGACAGCAAAGATGTTCAGAGTATTCAGGAGAAGTTTTTCAGCACAGAGTCAGGAAATACAAAGAATACCCAAACAGAGTTGAAGAATAAAATCATTGAAATGAATAATATACTAGAAGGAATCAAGAACAGACTAAATGAGGCAGAAGAATGGATCAATGAGCTAAAAGACAGCTCAGTGGAAATCAATACCACAGAACAGAAAAAGGAAGAAAGAATGAAAAGAAATGATGATAGTTTAAGAGAACTCTGGGAAAACATGAAGCACACTAATATTCATATTATAGGGGCCCCAGAAAGAGAAGAGAGAGAAAAAGGACCTGAGGAAATATTCAAAGAGATAATAGTGGAAAAATTCCCTAAGAGTAAGGAAACAATCACCCAAGTCCAAGAAGCACAGAGAGTTCCACACAGGATTAACCCAAAAAGGAACACAGTAAGGCACACAGTAATCAAACTGACAAAAATTAAGGATAAGGAGAAAATATTAAAATCAGCAAGAGAAAAACAACAAATAACATACAAGAGAACTTCCATAAGGTTATCAGCTGATTTTTCCACAGAAACTTTACACGCCAGAAGGGAGTGGCACAATACATTTAAAGTGATGGAAGGGAAACACTTACAACCAGGAATACTCTATCCAGCGAGGCTTTCATTCAGATTTGATGGAGAAATCAAAAGGTTCATAGATTAAAAAAAGCTAAAAGAATTCAGCACCACCAAATCAGCTTTACAACAAATGTTAAAAGAACTTCTCTAGTCATCAAACCACAAGAAAAGAGAACAAAAAGAAAAGGAAAAAAAAAGATCTACAAAACAAATCAAAAACAATTAACAAAATGGCAGTAAGAACATACATACTGATAATTACCTTAACTGTAAACGGATTAAACACAACAACCAAAAGACACAGACTGGCTGAATGGATACAAAAATAAGATCCATATATATGCAGTCTACAAGAGACCCACATCAGAGCTAGAGAGACATGTAGGCTGAAAAGGAGGGGATGGAAAAAAATACTCCATACAAATGGATATCAAAAGAAAGCTGGAGTAGCAATACTAGTATCAGACAAAATAGATTTTAAAATAAAGACTGTTACAAGAGACAAAGGACACTACATAATGCTCAAGGGATCAATCCAAGAAGAAGATGTAACAATTGTAAATATATATGCAACTCAACATAGGAGCACCTCAATATATAAGGCAATTGTTAACAGACTTTATAAAAGGAGAAATCGACAATAACGCAATAGTGGGGAACCTTAACACCCTACTTACATCCATAGACAGATCATCCAGATAGAAAATCAATAAGGAAATATAGGCCCTAAATGACATATTAGACCAGATGGACTTAACTGATATCTACAGAGAATTTCATCCAAAAGCAAAAGAATATACATTCTTCTCAAGTACACACACAGAATATTCTCCAAAATCGATCACATGTTGACCCCCCAAACAAGCTTCAGTAAATTTAAGAAAACTGAAATCATACCAAGCATCTTTTCCAACCACAATGCTATGAGGTTAGAAATCAACTACAGGAAAAAAACACAAAAACTGCAAACATGTGGAGACCAAATAATAAGCTACTAAACAACCAATGGATCACTGAAGAAATCAAAAAGGAAATCAAAAAATACTTTGAGAAAAAGGAAAACAAAAACACTACAACGCAAAACCTCTGGGACACAGCAAAAGCAATTCTAAGAGGCAAGTTTATAGTGATACAAGCTTACTTCAGGAAACAAGAAAAATCTCAAATAAACAACCTAACCTTACATTTAAAGCAGCTAAATAAGAATGAACAAAACCCAAAGTTAGGAAGAAATCATAAAAATCAGCAGAAATAAATGAAATAAAGACTAAAAAAAAAATCAATGAAACTAAAAGCTGGTTCTTTGAAAAGGTAAACAAAATTAATAAACCTTTAGTCAGACTCATCAAGAAAAAAAGGGAACAGGCCCAAATTAGTAAAATCAGAAATGAAAAAGAAGTCACAGCCTACACCACAGAAATACAAGGGATCGTAAGAGGCTACTATGAGCAACTATACGCCAACAAAATGGACAACCTAGAAGAAATGGACAATTTCTTAGAAAGGTACAATTTTCCAAGACTGAATAAGGAAGAAATAGAAAATATGAATAGACCAATTACCACTCCTGAAATTGAATCACTAACTAAAAAGCTCCCAACTAACAAAAGTCCAGGATCCAGCAATCCCACTCCTGGGCATATATCCAGAGGAAAATATAGTTGAAAAACACACATGCACTCCAATGTTCACAGGAGCACTATTTATAATAGCCAAGACTTGGAAGCAGCCCAAATATCCATCAATAGATTACTGGATAAAGACGACGTGGTACATTTATATACAATGGAATACTGCTCAGTCATAAAAAAGAATAAAATAATGCCATTTGCAGCAACATGAATGGACCTGGAGACTGTCATTCTGAGTGAAGTCAGAAAGAGAAAGAATAATGCCATGTGATACCACTTGTATGTGGAATCTAAAAAAAAAAAAAAGGACACAAATGAACTTATCTATAAAACAGAAACAGACTCACAGACATAGAGAACAAACTTACGGTTATCAGGGGGTAAAGGGAGTGGGAAAGGATAAATTGGGAATTTGAAATTTGCACCTCTTGGGAAGTGATGAAAATGTTAGCAACCTTGATTGTGGTAGTTTTATTGGTGTATACATTTATTAAAATTCATCAAATTGTACATCTGCAATATGTGTAGTTTACTGAATAGGAATCATACCACTATAAAGGTGTTAAAAAAAAGAATATGATTATATTTTCTTACATATAAAAGTAGTTATTAAAATAAAAGATCATTATATTTAATTAGAAAATTATTCAGCTCCCATTTAGGAGTAGAAAGAGCTATAAAAATCTCTATCAAGAAGTAGAGAACTATTTTATTATAACCAATATTTTAAATAATTTTAAAAATAATGACAATACTACCATGCAAATGCAAGTGCTGGGTTTACTTCTTGACTCACCTCTCCGCCATTAACATATTCCATCACAAAACACAAACGGTCTTTTGTCTGGAAGGAGTATTTCAAGGACTTGAAATGAAAAAGAAAAAAAAAATGTTAAAATCCTATATTCTAGAACAGTTAGAAACAGTAAGCATGATTGATAAAATGAATTGTTATTTTTCCTTAAGAGTCTATTTCTTTAAGAGTACTTAATAAGAGTGTATAAGAAACTCAAAACAAATTTTGAATATTAGCAATGAGTATTATTTGAGGAGAAATTAAAACTAAGATCTTTAGTAAAAATAAACAGTAATTGTGATGAGCACTTCTCAATCTACCGTGTCATCTATTTGAAATTGTATTGGTCCCCAAAGTTCTTATCCATGAGACCCTAAAACTTAAGGCCTACAACTTATTTCGGGGGAAGTCTTAGGAATACAGTTATAGTAGTTATATTTGGGTTTCTAGCATAGTTTCAACATCACTTTTTGCATACAGGTTGTATAACATGACATAATCCAACAGAGCTGCTTCAGGTAATTTTATAGGTTATAAAACTATTAAAACTTCACAGCTATCTTATTACACTGAACAATAAATACACAACAATATAACAAAGTAAGCCTAGGTATCTAGTGATACTTCTGGAAAGTCCTACTCAATAATTCTAAATCTTTAGAAGTTTCTTCCTTTTGAAAGTCTAGCTGTTATTTTTAATCTTAATACACTTTGCTGGAACTATAAACATACAAAAACTTTGCAAATTATGCCTCTATTACAAGCAATCCATGAACAGGACTAAAAAAAGTCAGTTGGTTTCAAAAACTAAGTTATATACATTTAAGTCACAGTTTATACTATGCCTAGTGAAGAAAACACACCATGACTTAGCCTATCTTTAACTTAAATGCTATCTTGAAATATAAATTTAATGGATTCTATATTCCTTTATTTCTTAAAGTACTTATATCTAAAAGAAGTCTCCATTTCTATAAAAAAAATTAGGTAAAGTTTCTTTATATCACTGAAGAAAATGTTCTCATCAATTAATATTAATCAGAAGCCAATAAACAAAAATAACATAAAACTTATATTTAATACGAAGAATCTTTTTTAAGTCTACCATTTCCTCAGTGGTCTTCAACGCCATGAGTGATTTATTTGCTCTTTTTTTTTTTTTTTTTGAAGCAGCTGAAGTCATGGGAAGAAAAAAGGAGTCTCAAACACTCATTTATAATGAGCATTACAAATGCATGCATATTGTAAACTTCATCCATACAGTCTAATAATTTCCAAAAAAATCTGAATTATCCACAAAGAAAATGGCATACCTAAATGAATGTTATTTAAAATGCTGTTTTTTCCTAGTTTAGTTTCCATAATAAAACTCCCCTAAATTTAAAATGTTATGATTGTAACATCTGTCCTCTAGTAACTTACTGTTAAAAAGGGATGTCTAGTGTTCTTTAATACTCTGCTTTCAGTTAAAGTGTGTGCCACTTCATCCTACAAAAGAAAAAGGCAAATCTTCAATATACGTTCTAAGTGCTAATAATATAAAAAGTCACTATTTCTCTAAGACTAGAAGAGATTAAACACAGAGAAAGAAAAAGATTTTTTAAAACATAATGACAATAGCATGCTCCCTATATTGCTAAGCTTCTCCTCCACCCAAAAAGAAAAAAAATGATCAAGTTAACAATTTAAATCGGATGGCTTTAGCTTATAAACCCATATAAACTCAGTCATACTTAACCAAAATATATCAATATGCAATAATGATGTAATAATCACCAAAAAATTAGCAGGGACACAGAAAATGAAATAGAAAGCCTTTCTCCGTGAAGAGAATGCCTTATCAGCTAATAGCTAGGTTTGGAGTAATTAACATTTTCATGTTTGTAACACATTTTATTAAGTGAGATATAAAGGATATATTTCAGTAAAGATCATGGAATTTGTAAGTCTCCTATTCAAAAGAAAAATCAGTTATAGAAAAGGGGAACACAGTACACATGTAAGATTTAATTCTAAATTACACATTTTAGGAATAGAAAAAGTAAAAAAAATTGTAACTTTTTGCTTGTGGCTTTTTGGTGTGCTTTATTTTTTTTAAAGGTCACAACATACTGTAGGTGACAATTTTAAAGTATGGATACATTTCAAACCAAAAAAACACTAAGAGTGTATTTCCCCAATTATGTACATAAATTTCATCTTGATAACAAAAGTGAACTAGGAGAGATTTCCTTCAACATACGGAGAACTAGAAAAATGTTTCCTATTTCAAAAATAACACTATCTTAAAGAAGAAAGGAAAGGAAGAGAACTGCTAAAACTAACACAGCATTTCTGGTCTCTGCTTCTGCCAAGATCCCAAACAAAGCCCTCGCTGGATCAATTTCTTAACACTCTCAGCAAATCACAATAGGATTATAAGTAAGATGTTGAAATACTAGGACAAAGCATTGTATTTATTATCTTTACAAACGCATCTGACCCTAGAAGATAAATGAGCAACAGACTGATCAAAGATGCTAAAATCCAAAAGTCATTCCAAGAGGGTGAGACCAATTCTGTCTGAACAGAAAGTAAAGTGTAATGACACAGTATTTAAAATCAGTGAAACAAAACATGGGTATGAAAGCACTCCAGTCTTGTTTATTTAATAAGAGCCAGGATAAGTGCTCCAACAATATGTGAGCCTCTACCATACTATACTATAACTTCTAATTTGAATCTAATTAAAATTATTAATAGCAAATGTTTTAATACAAAATAAATAAGTAGAAATGATACCATAACTAATTTCTGTACCCATCATGCCTACCATAATGATTAGCATACAGTAAATACTCAATAAATGTTTGTTGAACTTAATTGTTTATCATCAGAATAAATTCCAAGATGTCATGAGGTATGTGGGACTTAACTTATTCAATCATTCACTCCCTTAGTAAATATGAAACAAATATATTCTGGGTATTGTTCTATCCACTGAAGACAGGGCACTGAACAACACAGACAAAAATCCTGCCCTCATGGAGCTTTCATTCCAGTTAGTCAGATGGTGGTCAGTGTTAATAGAAAAAACAAAGCAGAGAGGGATACTGCAGTTTATGAGCATCATATAATGAATATAAAATAAATGATTAAGGATTATACAAGGGGCTATTTTATAAAATATAGAACTGAATTCACTGATTAGAAAACAAAATCCTTGATACGTATCTGCTAAATGCTAAGGACAGTGCACGTAAAAAGTGATTTAAAAAAAGGACATGATTTTTTGCTCGTGGAGTTCACGTTCTAGTGGAGAAGACATAATGAACAAATTGGTAAATATCCAATTTAAGAAAACAATTACAAATTCTGCTAAGTGGCAGTAAGAGAAAATTGGGTTATCTATTAAGTTATCTACTAAATAAATGGGATAAATAAAGGAAAATCAATGTTCCTGGAAGAGAACAGGCTGGATAGGTAATGTGACGGGGCGGCGGGGAGGTGGAGGATCAGGGGCACACAACTGATTTCTGTTTCTAAGTTTGCTCAGGCTTCTCTGGGAGGGACAGCAAAAATAGGAGGGCTCAAGCAGGAGACAACTGAAGTGCTCCCAGAGAGAAATGAGGATGGCTTGGACTACTATGGCGGAGCAGGAACAAGAAAAAAGGACACAGTTTGGAAATATTTTTGAGATATAAAATTAACAGTAATAATCTAAGAAGTTACGTGCTTCCAACAAGAGGATAAAACGAAAGAATGTTTCCTTATACACAATCAGAAAGATTCACAGAAGACATAATATTTACCTGTTACACTTCAGGATTCTAAGTGATTTGAGGCAGTAACTAAGTGGGAAAGGACTGAAGAATGGGAAGCATGAAACCCATTGTCCAGAAAAGATATTCCAGAGCTTCCAAAAATATCTGTGGGGGGATATTTCACCCTATTTTGTTAAAACAAACTCATTACATATAATGGTTATTTCTCTAAATCACTTAGTAAACTTCACGAAAGAAGATTATTTTTTCCCTAAATTCTGTAATCTCTAACCACATTAAAGGAGTCAAGTAAAGATGTATGTAGACAAAATCTAAAACTTACTTTCTACCATATTTTACATCTGACCAAATTAGAATTTTCTCCCTTAATGCAAATTTAATGGCACAGTATTTCACATACTAATTAGTTTCTATGAAGATAAGGTATGTACAAGATAAAAAGTAAACACAGATGTCAATAATTTTTAATTACAGTTAAAAGCAACATGTCAAAACAAAAAGTTAAAAATAAGTGATAAAACTTAGTGGCTAAAACAATATGATGCTTTTTAAAAAATCCATTTGTTGATTATGATCACAAATGAAGAGTGCTAAAAATGCTTGGTTATATGGTGTAAATGTAATGTTTTCATGAAAAAGCTTTTGAAATACAGTTTCATATATATTCATCCATGGTAAAATATTAAATAATGAATTTTAAATGTCATTTCTTTCATAGAAAGCAGCTTAGGAAGAATGGGATTTTATTTCTTAAAAACATGAGGCAGAAGAATTGTTTCCTCATATTTATTTTCCCAATTCTCTCCAACTTATCACTCCCCCTCTACTACAAATGGCCTATCTCCTTTCATTTGCACCACTTACTGTTTGTGGTAGTTAAGTTTTCTAGGGGTCAGAAGGGGTGGGGAGGAGTAAATGACAGCAGAGATGCAGAGGAAGAGAACACCTCTACTCTATTACCAAGGACACTAAAGGTGTCATTTCCTTTAATCCCTGTGGCAACTCAGCAGGTAGGTTTGATAATTCCCGTTTTGTATGAGGAAATGGGGGTTCACAGAAGTTAAATTGCTCAAGTTGCAGGTGAAAAAGTCAATACTGATCCCACATCTAAGTCCAACATCAGTGGTCATTTTCACTTCACAACACTGCCTTCCATCTTCAAACAGCTTAGTAGCAACTTCACTAAATACTTTAACTCTGTTCACATTATTTTCTCTATCTCGAACACAAGACTATAATGACTGCCTCTATCAGAAGCTAGTTGAAATCAAGATACATCAGGTCTACAGCATTTCCTTTATTCATGCAGAGCAATAAATGAGACCCAGAGGAAGAGATGGAGCAGGTGGGGAAGCAGGGAGAAGAGAGAAGTTTTTACTTTGGCACCCTTCTTTTTCTTTTCTTTTTAAAATTGAAGTATGGTTGATTTACAGTGTTAGTTTCAGGTGTACAGCAAAGTGATTCAGTTATACATACACATACATATGCATTTTCTTTTCAGATTCTTTTCCAGTATATGTTATTACAAGAAATTGAATATTGTTCCCTGTGCTATCCAGTAAGTCCCTGCTGTTTATTTTATATACAGTAATGTGTTGGTAACTTTATTCTTAATTAAACCACAATGACTACCAGTGATCATTATTTACTTGTTCTCTGTTTTGACAAGCCATATGTTAGCAATCTATAATTTTTTCCCCATAGGAAAAATGTCACACTTATCAAGCTCTAAATTTCTGGGTTCTAACCTTCCCTTCTTTGGAAAACTTGAGCATTGGCCCAGATGCAGACTTCTAATACTTCTTCCACTCTCCAGTTGTCACACTGTCTTCTCACTGCTCCTTCATTTCTATTTCTATTCCCTTTTTTGAAGATCTTTTACATCTTGATGTAGAAAATGAAAATGCAGTTGTTCCTTGTTATCTATGAACACTACATCACCCTTCTTGAATGCTGGTATTTGATACTTTGTTCTTGCTCTTTTTCCAAATATTACTTAGATATGAACTTCTTTGACTTCAACCATGATATAACCTTCAGCACCTAAGCCTTTTAAATTATAGAGTATGTTGCTTGTCTCTATTGCCCTTCAGTAATTTCCTTCTTTCCTTATGGCTCTTCCAATTCCCAGTGTTGGAATAAGTTAGTCTCTACTTTCTCACTTCTATATTACACATCTAAAGGGAAAAAAAATCACATACTGCCTAGCACCATTACAATGCCCTCTCCAGTCTCAGCTGAATATTCTAAGAATTCTTTAACTCACCCCTTCCAAGGTAACTCTTTCAGTCCTCAGTATGGTTATTTCAAAACTTTCCCAGGCCTCATACCATGTCTGGCATGTATGCTGAAATGTACACACAACCCTACAAGGTTCCCTTACCTAGTTAAGCTACTGAGCAGAGACTGGAGCCCAGGTCTACCTGAATTTCATTAAGTCCTAGAGTTTTCATTAAGTTGTCTCCCTTTATCTCAACCTCACTCCCTCATCCTTTCGAAATGTGACCTTACTTCCAACTCAGAATAGAAGTCACTAGTAATATTTGACACATGTGGTCACTCTCCTTCTGAAAACACGTTCTTCTCCTGGTTTCCAGGACCTTTATAATCTCTTAATTTTCCTCCTATGGCAGGGTTACCTTCACTTAACTTTTTTTGCTGGTTTCTTATCTCTAAACCCTATTCTAAGAATGCCCCCAGGATTCAGTCCTCAGACCTCTTCTCTTCATAGGTACATTCATTCCCTTGGTGACTTCATCCAGACTATGACTCTAAATAGTCTACATGGTGATGGACTTTCAAATTTGTACCTCAAATCCAGACCTCTTCCCTACACTCCAGAAATGCTTATTTGACATGTATATCTAATAAATGCCTTCAACTTAAGTGTCAAACAGAAGTATCAAATTTGACTGTCCAAAACCTAATTTCTAATTTGCCATCAAAAAACTTGTTTCTCCAACACACACACACACACACACACACACACACACACACACACACACACCATCCCCACTGCAGTGAATGGCAATATCATCCATCCATTTGGTCAGGCCAAAAACCTGGCAATGATCCTCAACTCCTTTCCTTCTCTCACATGCTACATTCAATCTATCACGCAATCCTGATGGCTATTCATCAAAACACACCCAGGATTGATTATGTCTTACCACCTCCACTTGCACCTTGGTGCAAGCCACTATAATCAGTTATCTGGATTATTGCAGTTAACTTCTAACAAGCTTCCAATCAATAGCTTTTTCTCAACACTGCAACGGAAGTGATGCTATTAAAATGAAAACTAGATCATATACCTATACTGCTTAAAAATTTCCTAATGGCCTCCTACTACATTCAGAGCAAAAGACCAATATCCTCACAACATATACAACTGCCTAAACAATTCTCCACTATTCTTACTCTATACAAGCCATGATAGACTCCTAGCTAATCTAAGAACATGCTGCTAAGTATTACACTTCCTCAGTGCTTTTTTGATTATCATTCTATCTGGAATATTCTTCCTCCCATATACCTGAATGGCTTGTTTCCTCATTTCTTTTAAATGTTCACTGAAATTTCACTTTCTCAGTAAGATCTTCCATGATCATTCTATGAAATTGCAAAAAACACAAAAATCACTACTACTGATATTTTTTATTTCCCTACCCTACTTAATTTTTCTCCACGGTATGTATTAGTTTCTTAAATACTATCTGATTTACTTCTTTAGCATGTGTATTGTTTACTACTTGTCTTCTGACTAAAATGTGATCTCTGATAGGGAAAAAATTTTGGTCAATTTTATTCATTCACATGTTCCCAGTGCCTAGAGCAGTACCTAGTAAATAATTAGGTGTTCAATATATATTTACTGAAAGAAGGAATGAATCAATCAGTAAATAGAAAGTGAATGACAACCTTGGCATATGTTGTTGAGGAATAATGGAAGCTTCATGAACTGCAAGAACCAATTCCAGAACACAAATTGATAAAATCATACCTCCAATAGCACAATGACAGCTGATGAAGATGCAGTAGATCAAAGTAAATACATTCATTATGTGCTTCCTACCACAATCATTTGCACAAAGTTTAATACAGAGGCACAGAAGAATCTGAAAGAATGCATCAAAAAAGCTTGCAGATCATGGTAAGAGCTTCTGGTTAGGGGCCACCAGTTAATAACTTTAAAGCACAGGGAGAGAGAGATGTCAGTAGTCAAGTCATAGTACTGGGATGATATTTTAATGGGTATATGTGCAAGGCTGAATGAACTCAGCAGGCTTGGGTTGCTCAAACCCTGTACATTCACAAGGAAAGTCAGTCTTCAGGATTGGCCCTTGGTCAGCCCCTGGGAAATAGGCTCTGATCCCTTGGAATATTCGGGCTGGTAAGAGCATTTTTGTATACCAAAGATGTTGGGCCACACCTGACACCAATCTGACTAGATAGTTCATCCAAACGACAGAAAGAATGATGAAAGCTGTGTGCTAGATTTTGCTCAGGGTGGCTGGAATCTGAGCAGCTAAAGGAAGCCATGCAGGTTCTGCTTACCTACATGACTGACCTATAATAAACAGCCTGGATATCAAGATTTGGGTGAGTTTCCCTCACTGATAACACTTTGCACAGGTTGTCACACATTGTTGGTGGGGGAATTAAGCGCATCCATACGATTCTACTGGAAAAGGACACCTGAAGGTTTCTCTTGGATTTTGTCCCGTATGCCTTTCCTTTTGCTGTTTTTAATCTGTATCTTATCGCAACAATAAGCCATAATCACTAGTTTATCAGTTTTCCTAAATCCGTTGAGTCCTCATTAGGCCTGAGAGTGGTCACTGTAAGGCCATTATCACCCTGATACCAAAACCAGAGAAAGACACTACAAAAAAAGAAAATTATAGATCAATATCTTTGATCAATATAGATGCAAAAATTCTGAAATATATTGCTAATAAAAATATTAGCAAACTAAATCCAACAAAACATAAAAAGGATGACACACCATGATCAAATGGATTCATTTCAGAATCACAGGATGGTTCAAACATATACAAATAAATCAATGTGATACTCCACATTGGCATACATACGAAAAAAGCAAAAGCCACATGGTCATCTCAATAGATGTAGAAAAAGCATTTGACAAGATTCAACATCCATTAAAGATAAAACCTCTCACCAAAGTAGGTATACAGGGAACATATCTCAACACATTAAAGGCCATTTACAACAAACCCACAGCCAACATAATAACGAACAGTGAAAAACTAAAAGCTTATGTGCTAAATTTAAAACAAAGACAAGGATGAGCACTCTATCTATTTCTATTACAGTACTGGAAGTCCTAGCCACAGCAATCAGACAAGAAAAAGAAATTAAAGGTATCCAAATTGGAAGGTAAGAGGTAAAACTGTCACCATTTGTGATATGAAACTATATAGAGAACCCTAAAGGCTCCACACAAAAACTATTTGAACTAATAAATTAATTCAGCAAGGTAGCAGGATACAAGATCATATAAAAATCAGTTGCATTCTTTATACTAATAATTAAATATCAGAAAGAGAAAGTAAAAAAATAATCCTATTAATAATAATGTTTGAAAAAAAAAAACAACAAAAAAACTCTAGGAAGAAACTTAACCAAGGAGGCAAAAGAACTATACACTACGAACTATAAAACCCTGATGAAACAAACTGAAGAAGATTCAAAGAAATGGAAAGATATCCCATGCTCTTGGACTGGAAGAATTAATATTGTTAAAATGGCCATGCTACCCAAAGCTATCTACAGATTTAATGCAATTTCTGTCAAAATACCTACAAAATTTTTCACAGACCTAGAACAAATAATCCTAAAATTTATATGGAACCACAAAAGACCCTGAATTGCCAAAGCAATCCTAAGGAAAAAGAGCAAAGCTGGAAGTATCATGCTCCCTGACTTCAGACAATACTACAGATCTACAATAATCAAAATAGCAGCACTATTTATAATAGCCAAGTCATTGAAATAACCCAAATGCCCTTCAATAGACAAGTAGCTTAAGAAGATGTGGTATATATGTGTGTGTATGTGTATGTGTGTGTATACAGACATACACACATACATATATAATGGAATATTACTCAGCCATAAAATAATGAAATTTTGCCATTTGCAACAACATGGACCAAGAGAATATTACACTTAATGAAGTAAGTCAGACAGAGAAAGACAAATACTATATGACATCATTTCATGTGGAATCTAAAATACAATATAAATGAATCTATATATGAAACAGAAACAGACTCACAGACATGGAAAACAAACTTAAGGTTACCAAGGGAGAGAGAAAGGAAGGAAGAGACAAATTAGAAGTATGGGATTAACAGATATAAACTACTACACATAAAAGAGATAAGCAACAAGGATTTACTGTATAGCACAGGGAATTATAGTAAATATCTTATAATAATCTATAATGGAATATAATCAGAAAGTAATTGAATCACTATGCTGTTTACTTGAAGCTAACACAATATTTGTAAATCAACTATATACTTCAATTAAAAAAATAAATAAACAGAAATGTTAAAAATAAATTTTTTTTAAAGTTACAAAAGTATAGTTATAAAATAAATAATTCCTGGGGAGTTAATGCACAGAATGATAAATATAGTTAATAATACTGCAGTGTGTATTTGAAAGTTGCTAAGAGAGTAAATCTTAAAAGTATTCATCACAAGAAATAAAGTTTGTAACTATGTGGTTATGGGTATCAACTAGATCAATACAATTTGATGTATTGCAGTGATCATTTTAGTATTATTACTCTAGTATTCTAAAACCTACTAAGGATGTTTTTCCAGCCAATGTTATATAAACTGTACAGTTTATGGGCATAAATAATCTATGCAATTCTAATCACTCTTTCATTTAAATGCTGGGGGAAAATATTAAAAAGGATCACTACTGTGATTAGTGATACAGGTCACAAATATATAGTGAAAACATTCCCCCAAACACACTTTTGAAAAATTTAACACTATGAATAAATATTAACATACAAATATCATTGTAGCTGTAGGCTACAATCAACATTTTGGTTATTCAGTGAAATTTCTACACTGTAGTCTTGAGCATGTATGAGCACACACACATGCACAGCAAAAATAAAAATTTAGTAATCAACTCTAGTAATAGTTACCTTGGCAATAATAACTTCTTTCTTCAGAATCTTCATAGCATAGTATTTCCCACTTGCCTTCTCTCGAACCAAAATAACTTTCCCAAAAGTGCCTTTACCTAGCAGTTTCAAATAGTCAAAATCATTCATTGTCTGAAAAATACAAATCAAAAAATGTAATATGAAACATTTGATGCAATTTATTTTTAAACATGTAAGTATAATTTGCATTATCTACGTAAAAGCAAATTTTACCAATTTCTAAGCACACTCAAATGAATAAGAATCAGACTGGCATTGACTGTCTCATCAGCAATCATGGAATGTTGAAAATAATTTAAGCAATTCTCAGATAATGGAGACAACAATTTTGAACCTAGAATTCCTCAAATACTCAAATTATCAGTAAGTATAAGGGCAAAGGGAAAAATAAAATCATTTTCAATCACTTTTAAGGACTCAAGTTGCTAAGGATTTAGTAGTAACACTACCCCCATACAATGTGACAATCAAAAATTTCCTCCACAAACATTTCCAAATACACCTAAGGGAAAAAGTACTTTTGATGGAAGTACTTGAGAATGTACTCTATCAAAAAAATGATGGACTCCAGGAAAGAGAAAAATATGTGTATACAAAATGTTGAAAACAATACTTAGCCCAATGTAAAGAAATCTGAGTGACAGCAGTACAACTTTGAGAAAGTAATTGGTGTAATTCAGAACAGAACATCATGGAACTCTAAGAATGTCTATAATCCGCCTGTTTCCAGTTGTATTTCTCATTCCCATTTCTAAGTAAGGTAACTACTAGGATTTTGCCAAGCAAGACTGCTACTTGCTCCTACAGCCCCTTCCAAATACATGCTTTTCCTGCTCTGCTTTATTTACGAACATTCTTCCACAAACTTCCAAAATTTTGATAATGTTTATCCACAAATGCCCTTCCTCCATCCAGCTTCTTTATCATTTTTGTGGACTTGTCACTTTTTTAAAAACATATTTTTATTGAAGTACAGTCAGTTTACCATGTTGTGTTAATTTCTGGTGTACAGCACAATACTTCACTCACATAGGAACATACATACATTTGTTCTCATATTCTTCCTCACCAGGGGTTACTACAAGATATTGAATATGGTTGCCTGTGCTATACAGTATAAACTTGTTGTTTATCTATTTTATATGTATTAGTATCTGCAAATCTCGAACTCCCAATTTATCCTTTCCTACCACCTTCCCCCCTCCCGGTAACCATAAGCTACCCAAGCAATAGAAATAAAAGCAAAAATAAACAAATGGAACCTAATTAAACTTCTAAGCTTTCACACAGAAAAGGAAACCATAAGCCAAACAAAAAGACAACGTACAGAATAGGAGAAAATATTTGCAAAAGATGAGAATGACAAGGGCTTAAACTCCAGAATATATAAACAGCTCATACAACTTCATAAAAAAAAAACCCAATCCAAAAATGGGCAGAAGACCTAAACAAGCAATTCTCCAATGAAGACATACAAACGGCCAATAAGCAAATAGACTTGTCCCTTTTAAAAATTCCTTTGCTATCATTTTAATAAGCTTTTTGACAGAACAGGAGGTAACTGAGTATGCTCAGTTTACCATCTTAAATTTAAATTCAGTTTAGAGGGGTTTATAAATAATGAGTTAAGGGTCTGGGATTTCATCCTACAATCAGAAGTTATTGAAGATTTTTGTGCCTTTTTAGAACTATTTCTTTCCGGTGTACCACCCATTTGAAGTAAATGTCAGAAATGCCTCAAACCAACAACCTCAGCTAATACCTTAAAAAATTAGAGAAAGAGCAAATTAAACCCAAAAGAACTAGGAGGGGAAAAAAAAGATCAGTGAAGAAATCAATTAAATTTTAGAAAGAAAGAAAAACAGTAGAGAAAACCCAATGAAACCAAAAGCTGGTTCTTTGAGAAAATCAATAAAACTGATAAACCTCTAGCCAGATTAGTTAGCAAAGTAAACACAGAAGAGGAAAATTACCAATATCAGGAATGAGAGGTGACATCACTATGGACTCTACAGATACTAAAAGGATCACAGGGAATATTATAAACAACTTTATGTCCATAAAAATCAACAACCTACATGAAATGAACAAATTCCCTGAAAATCTCAAACTCAAAGCTCACTCAAAAAGAAACTGATAACTTGAATAGTCCTATATCTATCAAGGAAATTGAATTTGTGGTCAAGAACCTTTCAACAAAGAAAGCTCCAGGACCAGATGGTTTCAATGATGAGCACTGTAAACATCCAAGGAAGAAATGATACCAACTGTATACAAACTCTGACAGAAAATTAAAAAGGAGAAAATAATTCTGAATTCATCTTATGAAGTCATCATTACCCTAAAACCAAAACCAAACAAAAACATAATAAGAAAACTAGTTTTCCTGTAATGTCTGTAGATACATGTAAAAATTCTAAAAATTTTAGAAATGAACGCCTAGACACCTTTTCAATAATATTTGTTATCTATAATTTTGGTAATTTTTGCAAATGTCAAGTTATACTGTCTGAACCATTCAATAATTTCTCTAATCCAACAGAAAAGTAGCAAGAGATATCAGAAAAAAATAATCAAGTATATTTATGAATTCAACTAAAAATCAAAGATGTGGCACTAAATCTACAGAACACAGTTAACAGAGACAATGTCACTTGAACGAATAATGGCTAATATTAAGTCATTTTAATTTTCATTAACTGATTTTTAAAAATCAAGGAATACTATATTACCACAAAGCTACTTGTGCTAGTAGCCTCCAAAGATAATTGCCCCTAATCCCTCCATCCCTCCTTCCTGTACATATATGTATGTCATTCTTTCCATGAAGAGGAAGAGTCAACTCTCCCTCTCCCTGGGCTGGCTTTCTGCCCAGCTTTGAACATGGACTATGATCAAAGTGATACTGTGCCAGTTCCTGACTTAGCCTTTGAGTCTGGCAGCTTATACTTTCTCCCTCTTGGAAAAGTCATTCTTAAAAGTCAGCTCTCATGCTGTACGGAAGTCCAGGCTATCTGCTAGAGAGAGAGGTCATACAGAGTGGCCCTGGAAGATGAGACAACACATGAAGAGAGATATCACTGGAGGAGAACCAAGAATCCAGACTTGTGAGAAAGGCTTTCTTCAATTTTCCATCCCAGCCCATGTGCCAGCCAAATGCAGCTGCTTGAAAGATCCATGTGAGACCAACAGAATGGCCCAGGCAAAACACAAAATCATGAGAAACATATACTGTAATTGTTTTAAGACATTAAATGTGGGTAGTTTATTCCATAGCAATAAAGAACTAAGAAGCGTTATTCTCATAACTTGGCCATAATGTCATTTTATTGCTCAAAGCTTCATTTGAGAAGTACCCTCCCCATTTTTTTCCTAAAAGCACTGGAAATTGATGCTTGCTGTGTCCCATTACCAAATATCACATAAACTGAAACTGAATTGTGGGGATAAAAATTAGAAAAGAATTTATAAATTACTTTATGATATCTTCATATGAAAAGCAATATATAATTATAAAATATTCTATATTCTTTAAGAACTGCAATACTTAGGGACAAGAATTGGGGACAAGAGGTTAAAAAAAAGTACGACCGCCTTAAGTCTAAATTTCACAACTTCTGTTAGTATGTCAATCTTAAAAAAAAAAGGAATTTGCATAGAAATTTAAACTACTAAAGAAGCATTCTATTTGACAAAATCAGAAACAGACGTCGTATCTATTTTGACGAAACGTCAAAAATTTAAAAAGTATCTGATACCAGATATCATCTTCAGTGTGGTATACACAGTAATTACCTAGTCCTTACAAATGAAATGTAACCTATTACAAATTATTTTACTCTTTTGGACAGTATTAAGGGAAAAAGATACTGTGAGATTTTAATTAAACATTACAGCATAAGATACTCTCCAAAAAAATTAATCCTCTAAAACAGAAACCTAACAAGGTATTAGGAAAATAATTCACACAGTTACACTCTTTCCTTTACATAATCTCTAACATATAAATGTGGCTGTTTTAGGTTAAGAGATGCATGTGCATACATAACATGTGCTTAATAAGTGAATTCAAATCACACACACTAGAATATAAGAAAAAGACTGTCTAGCCCCAAAATTAGTCAAATTAGTAGTTTTAGTACATTTTGTCAAAAAAAAAAAAAAATCAATTCCACATACATTTGCAATGTAAGAGATAAACCAAATAAAGTCCATGGGGTAAAAAGGAGGCTCTCAAGAAGTTCACCTCTCCGCCTACATCTCTGTGCTCTAGTGCTTTTTCCCAAAGAAAGGGGAAGCTCTAATCTGATTGGTCAACTCTTACAACACCGATTATGCTGCTCCTCCCTCTGGGTATGGATTTCAGTAGGTCCAACCATCCCTTCTTTTCTTTCTCTCCCTCTCTGTATGCTAGCCATTGCTGAGTTATGGCACCAGGCATTAAGTAATAAAATTCCAAGAACTGGATTCAGACTTAATGGGAAGATAGGAGATACTGATTATACTTTATACCTAAGTCATAAGATGATAATCAGCTGCTCCCAGAGAGGTCGATATTTGTCACTAAAAAATTAAGCAGAGTTTTGTTTCTCACTGGCTGTTGATCCTTTTATGCTGTGCTCCTTCCCATACATTATCTATACATGGGTATAGATAATGGCAGCCTGGCAGACCAAGATTAGGCACCTTTGAGTCCTCTAATCAAATTCCTTTGAAACATCATCTTTTAATCTAAAAAAAATATCAGCACTTGAATCTGATTGCAAGGCCTTTGCCTCTTCTCTCCACCACCCCACCCCTCCGCCTCCCCAGTATCTTTCTCTCTCCAAGAGTTTTCAACCTGCAGAGCAGATATTGCGGCAATATTCAACCACTAAGGAAAGTAACCATCTGCCTAATCCAGGCGAAAGAGAGCAGGTAGGACAATTCTCGGCAAAGCTACCGTAATCAGTAGCTGTTCTCCTCATCCTAATGGCCATTTGTCAAACAGTGAACAAAGAAGAAAACGTATTTTGTAAATTATGAGGACATTCTTATCTCAGAATATTTGTTTACAATCTGAATGACAGACATAAAGGACATACAGTTGATTCTTGAACAACATGGTTTTGCACTTATATGTGGACTTTTTCCCAATAGTAGGTACTACATGATTCACTGTTAGTTGAATCCTCAGATTCAAAGAATCACAGATACAAAGGAATCATGGATATGGAGGAACTGCTGCTTCAGAGGAACCACAGATATGGAGGAACCAAGGACACAGAGGGCCGATTATAACTTATATGCAGATTTTTAACTGTGTGGAGGGTGGAGTCACCACGTCCCCACATTGTTGAAGAGTCAACTGTAGTTCCAGAGCCATTTATCTTAAGGAAGTGATAGTAATATTTTACCTGTTGAACCAAGTTATTATGATCGTTATAGAATAGTTAATGGTACAAATGTTCCCTTTCTATACTGTTTGTTATTTCAAACTATTTTACACTATTTCACTTTAAATGAAAATATAAAATTACAATGAAAATAAGATACAGGCCAATAACACAATGGACCCCCTAAAATTCAAAATACTTCTGACTCTACCAATTTTTCATTTCAGTGACAGAATCCTAAGACTCTGCTTTAAAAATATGTGAATGTTTAATTATCTTTATGTGGATAAAGTAGAATTATCAGCTAATAATATCTAATATTCACTAAGCACTTAGTATGAGAGCACTTTACATGTACTACCAACTACATCTTAATCTTCACAACTCTATGAGTTAAGTACCACTGTTATCCCCCCTTTTATAGATGAAGGAACTAAAGGATTAAGAAACTTTCGCCACCATTACACACATGGTAGACCAAGGACTTAAACCCAGGAAGTAGGACAACAAAAACCTCACTTTTAACCAGTATTCTAATATTAAAATTCTACTGATTTTTCCAAGAGTACTCTCATAAAAAGTGCAGTTAACTAATATCCAAGCACTGTGTAAATGCAACAATTTGACATAATATTTTGAGAAACAGAGTACAATCATAAGAGAAATTATCTGTACAATTTTGTTTCTAATATAGCTTGGTTATTTTATAAGTATAACAATTACAGAGATTACAGAGGCTCCAGATACATGAATCAATAAAAAGAAGTGAACTCCACACTGAAGTTGCACAGTATATAAAGTCATTATATACTTAACAAGATATTTAACTTCTCTAAATATCAGATGACTCAACTATAAAATGGCATAATAGTACCTATCTCATATGATTCCACTGAGGATTAAATGAGATAATATATAAAAAGATACTGCTGAGAGCCTAGCACAAAATAACCATATAATAAATGCTTATAAGTGATAATTAGTGAAGATGATAAATTCTAAGATAATCAACACTAGTAATTGCAAGAGGAAAATACATTATGTTTTTATCATCATTTATAATCAACCTTTACAGAAAAAGTAAAATCTATCATACTTTTCCATTTTCATATCTTTCAAAATGTTTGTCTCACTTCAAAGTTCCTTTAAGTAAATTTCTATATTCAGTTGCAAAATTCTTACATCCATCAGTAATAGTATTTCTAGTTAGTGTTATAAAATCCCCACTTTGAACCTGTAACTGCCTCGAAAGCATCTTATTATTAATCATTGCTATTAAGCAGAATTTTAGGAATTATACAGAATAAAACAGCGTATAGCTGGTATAGTTTGTTATTGAATGAGGTACTTTATTATTGAAAGGATGAGAATAATCGGGATCTGACTTTAAATTTATGAGCACAGTCAGATTTCAAATTAAGTGTACACGTGTACAAACATACGCAAAAGAAACTTTATTCTCTCTGAGTAGGTGGGTAAAGCTACTTGTGTTTTTCTCTTTGCAATGACTGAGAACAAGGGCAGGGGATGGTTAAGGTGACTCAAAGAAAAAAGGGATTCAGTTCAACCAACAGAGGCTAAGGTAAGCCTTCAAGCAAGACACATTGGGTTCTTACACATGTCGCCAAGATCAACACAGAATATTACTCTAATTAGAATATAAATTTCAGATAAGGAAAGAACAATTAACTAACTCTAAGTTGTGACTGTATAGCTCACATGGTCAGCACATAGGAAAAAGAGGATTTTAACTCAGGCAGTCTAACGCCAAAGAGTTCTTAATCATGGTGCAAACACCAAATTACATGGAAAATTACCTTAAGAATTAGTGTTTTCCTACCTAAAGATTAATTTACAATCTATTATAACAAACATATTTTCACGTGAAAAATGGTATGTTAAATCTATTTTGAACACCTGTATCTTTAGATTAATCTCAAAATACCATTTTTTACATAAGGGAGTTGCTTTACAATTTTCTGTAGCAATGAAAAACATAATTTACAATTCCCATAAATATATAAATTGGCGTTTATTATTCCGGAGCACTGAGGGAAGGAAAAAGCTGCTTCCCTCACTGGATCAGAAGCAACTATTAAAATAAAAAGCTGTAATTTCCAAGGTTGTTCATTTTCCTGCTGACATTAGTGAGGCTGGGGCACCAAGTAGGAAGTACACCAAAGCTATTTCAGCTTCTGCTTTCAGGAGAACACAGAATGCCAAATGGAAAAGGACCAACTCATTAGGGAAAACATTTTATTTCCAAGTTTCTAAAATGGTATTAAAAAACAATAAGGGAAAAATGCAAATCATAAAATAGTATGAAGGCGTATCAGTCACATCTTCCTCACAAGCCCTATCAACATGCAGTGCTAATTGCTAAAACACTGAAATAAGTGATGCTTCAATTATCCGGTTTTAAACAACAGGTTTAAGATTCACCTAAATAAAAACCACCCACACCCATATAATGGCATATCATAAGATAACTGTCTGACAATTTCTGCGAATGGCAGTTGTTAGTACATTTCTTCCACACACATAAATGTTATGAGTAGGGGAGTAAGTTATTCTTTTCTACCTTTCTTTTATGATGAGTTGTAGAAGCATCCATCTCTTCCTCCCCTATATTATCAATTTGTGAAGTTGGACTACAATTCATTCTCTCTTCTTCTTGCCTCTGAAGTCTGTCTGCTACAGCCTGAATAGCTTCTGTCCATTCTTCCCTATAAAAATCAGTAAAAATTCCCATTAATAAGGAGTGGTAAATGATTCAAATACTCTTTAATAAAATATAAAATCAACACAAAGTCCACTCTAGAATAATACATATCCTCCACCTTTACTCCAAAACAGAATTAATCTTAAAAGCATTTTACATTACAGGCCTAAAGTTTGTAGTAGCATTTATTTGGACGTATGTTAAAGGAAAAAAGAAGGAAAGGTTCAGTAAAATCCTTTAAAAGTACAGTTAAATTTTAATTTGCTGCACACATCTTATCTACAAAGTAGAGACCCCCAAAAGTTTGCTGTACTTTTTTTTTTTAATGTTTTGTTTAGCCACTCTAAGTCCATCATTGACATACTCAGTTTCTTTACTGTGGTCCAACAGAAGTTCTAAGAATAAGATTTCAAAGCCAAAACATTTCATTGTTCAATGGTCAAAGGTAATTTTCTTTTTTAAAACATGGTAAGCATAGTTTACAGCTTAAATAGGAAGTCTCAAGAGCAGCAGTATCAAGCTCTTATTTTTTGACAGTTGTGCTATGTGCCCCAGCAGTACACTCGCCTCTTGTCACCCAAGGGCGAGGAGCCAGCTGGTCCCAGGGTAGGGGTCTGGCCTGCAATTGCAGATTCTGTTCTGCAGGCTGTAGGGTGGTAGTTTTCTTGCTTCTGGTGTCTGCCTTGTTGGGTAAGGCTGGTCTGGAGGTCTGTGCAGGCCTCCTGGTGGAAGGGGCCGGTGCCTGCCGACTGGTGGGTGGAACTGTTTCCTGGTCCTTTGGTGGGTGGGCTGTGTCTAGGGGCGTGACTAGATGAGGTTGCAGGCTCAGGAAGTCTTTAGGTAGCCTGTCTGCTGATAGGTGGGGCTATATTCCCAGCCACTTAGCTGTTTGGCCTGAGGTGTCCCATCACTTAAGCCTACTGTTGGGTTAGGTCCAGGTCTTGGTTCTAGAGACCCCAATCAAGATGTCAGCCTCCCAGAGAGTTTATGCTGATGAATACTCCCCAATATGTCTGCCACCAGTTTTTATGTCCCCAGGGTGAACCACAGCCACCCCCTCTCCCCCAACTTCCCCAGGATACCCTCCTAGACCAGCAGGCAAGTCTGGCCCAGGCTCCTATAAAATCACTGTTTCCGCACTGGGTCACGGTGCATGCAAGATTTTGCACCGTGCACTTTAAGTATCAAGTCTCTGTTTCCCCAGTCCTGTGGAGCTCTTGCAATTTATTCCCACTGGCCTTCAAAGTTGAATGCTCCAGGAGCTCCTCCTCCCAATCCCAGACCCCTGGCCTGGGGTGCCTGACCATGGGAGAACCTCCACAATATAATCACTCTCCAGCTTGTGCATCACCCGCCCAGGGAGTATGTGACCTGGTTATATCACAAGCATACCCGTTGTACTGTCCCACTGTGGTCCCCTCTTTAGGTCTCCAATTGTAGAAGGTCTTTTTCAGTCGGTTCCAGTCTTTTTTTTATCAACAGTTGTTCAGTAGTAGGTTGTGGTTTTGTTGTGTTCATGAGAGGAGGTGAGCTCAAGGTCCTTCTATTCTGCCACTTTGACAAGAAACCCTTGGCTTAAATCTATCACTCTAAAGTCTTTTGAATTAAGCATTTATTCCACTTACATTTATAGTAGTTACTGATAGGTATTTATTTATTGCCATTTTGTTTTACTGTTTTCTCATTGTTTTGTAGTTCTTTTTTGTTCCTCTCTACATTCCATGTCAATTGTTTTTGTTGATCTATCACCTCAATCTAATCTTTGCTCTTTTGAAGGCAAAATATCATTTTTCTCTATATGCTTTGAGGATTTTCTTATTGCCTTTTGTTTTCAAAAGTCTAATGGAATTAGATGAGTTTTCATTCTATTTTTTTCCACATAGGACTTATAGGACTTCTTGAATATATGGTCTGATATATATTTTTTTTTTACCATTTTAGAAAGTTTTCAGCCATTATCTCTTCAAATACTTTCTGCCCTCATTTTTTCATTCTTCTTTTTTGAGACTCTAATTGTGTATTATGTGAGGCCATCTCACTTTGTCTTATATTCTATTCTTATTTATTTTAATTTTACATCCTTTTAATTTTATCTGGATATTGTTAAAACTTACCTTTGCGTTCACTAACTTTCCCTAATGCTAAGCCAAATTTACTGTTAAAACTAGTGTTTACCCACTAACACCAATCATTTTAAATATTTTATTTTTCAATTTCAGAATTCCCATTTTATTCGTTTTTTGTCATTTCTATCTCTATGCTGAATTTCCCAGCTTCAACTTTTATTTCCTTGAACATACTAATACATAGTTCTTTTAATCTGTCTGACAAGTCCATTTTCTGGAGCCCCTATTAATCTGACTCTGTTGTCAGTTTTGTTTTTCTGGCTTCGGCCACGTTGTCTTGAATCTTTATGTACTTGTTTATTTTTTTTTTAATAAGTACTGAACAATGCACATGAAAAAGTAAAGAAATAGTTTGAGGCCTAGTAAGATATAAGATATAATCTTCCTTTAGAGATTTGCTTCTAGCAGGCACCAAGGAGACTAGCAAAAGTGGATTATGTTAACCAAATTTAAGGGCTGAAATAATTTAATGCTAGACTTAATTCCTTAAAAGGTAAGTTTATACTCAGTTTACTTTTTATCTTAGGGTATAGTCCTTTAGAGTGCTAATCTAAAACAGTCATTTTTGATTACTCCTTTTGGTAGGCCCTGTATGCCAGAGTATGACTCCCCAATCTGACGGTTACTCCACATCTTTAACATCTCATACATGTCTTCTAGAATTGATAGACAACCCCAGTCAAAGAGCTGGCTCACCTCTCTGGGTTTCTTTCTTCCATAGTTTTGGCCCATAATTCTTCACAACCTTATTGGCTCTTCAATGCTTTTTTTTTTTTTTTTTTTTTTTTTAAATTCTGTCCAGTTTTTCCAGTGGCCTAAATTACTTAACTAACCATAAGTGAACTACACAGGTGTGGGGGTGTGTGTGTGTGTGTGTGTGTGTGTGTGTGTGTGTGTGTGTGTGTGTGTGTGTGTGTGTAGGAAGCTTCCTATAAGACTTGCTTCTATTTCACCTGAATCTAAGTGTGGACAGTAATGGGCACCAGTTCGGAGGTTTCTGAGAACAAAGGTGATGGTATGGACTACCACCCACTCATTCACCATAGTCCCTCTTCCTGGCTCAGCGCAGAATGGCAGGAGAAAACCTCTGACTCTCAGCTTCCTCCCTGGGGAGGGAAAGAGTTGGAGCCAGTGTCCAATGTTCTGGCATTTCAAAGGGCTCCTAAAGTAACTTGTTTCTTTCTTACTTATCTCAAGGTGCTGACAAGACCTGGTCCACTCTAGATGCCCAAAGACCACTGATAACCAAACATAGTTGGGAAGTTTGCTGCATTTTAACAACACACTCTTAAACAGTCTTAAACAACTAATGGGTCCAAAAAGATATCAAAAGAGAAATTTAAAAAATATCTTCAGACAAATAAAAAGAAAAATGCAACAAAACAAAACAGGGGATGCAGCAAAAGTGATAGTAAGAGGGAAGTTTTTAGTGGTAAATGCCTACATTAAAAAGGACAAGAGATCTCAAATAAACAACCTAACTTTATACACACATACCTAAGCCTACGGATAGGAGAAGGGAGAAAATAATAAAGAGTAGATCAGAAACACAAAATAGTGAACTGAAAAATTCAAAGTAAGAGTTGGTTTTTTGAAAAGATCAAAATTAACAAACCTTAAGCTAAACTAGTTAAGAAAAAAAGAGAGAAGACTCAAATAAATAAAATCAGAAGTGAAGGAGGAGACATTGAAACTGGTATCACAGAAATAGAGGATAAGAGATTACTATAAACAACTATAGGTCAACAAACTGGATAACCTAGAAGAAATGGATAAATTCCTAGAACCATACAACCTACCAAGACTGAATCAAGAAAAAATAGAAACCTTGAACAATCCAATAATAAATAAGATTAACTCAGTACTCAGAAACCTCCCAACAAAGAAAACCCTAGTACCAGATGGCTTCACCTGTGAATTATATCAAACATTCAAAGAAGAATTAATACCAATCCTTCTTAAAGTTTTCCAAAAAATAGAAGGGAAAACACTTCCAAATACAGTTTATAAGGCCCGCATCATCCTGATATCAATGCCAGATTTAAAAGACATACACAAGAAAAGAAAACTACAAGCCAATATCCCTGATGAACTTAGATGCAAATCCTCAACAAAACTGAACTTATGAGTGCACTAAAAGGATCACACACCTTAACCATGTGGGATTTATCCCTGGGATGCAAGAATGATTCAATACATGCAAATCAATCAATGTGATATACCACATTAACACAAGGAAGGATACAAATTGCATGATCATCTCAACAGGTGCAGAAAAAGCATTGGTATTCAACTCTTTCATGGAATAGAAGAAAATTACTTCAACATAATAAAGGCCACACATAAAGGCCATAGCTGACATCATATTCAATGGTGAAAAACTAAAGATTTTTCCTCTAAGATCAGAACAAGAAAAAGATGCCCATTCTTGCCACTTCTACTCAACAGAGTTTTGGAAGTCCTGGCCACAGCATTTAAGTAAAAAGAAAAAAAAAAAGAAAAAAAAGAAAAGAAAAGAAATAAAAAGCATCCAAATTAGAAAGGATCATGTCTCAGCAGATGACATGATCTTATCTTCAGAAAACCCAAAAGATTTCACAAAAAACTTTTAGAACTAATGAATCAATTCAGCCAAGTTGCAGGATACACAATTAACATACAAATCAGGTTTATTTCTCTATACACTGACAACGAACATTCAAAAAGGAAATTAAGAAAACAATCCCATTACAATAGCATCAAAAAGAAATACTTAGCAATCAACTTAACCAAGGTATAAGTTGAGGCAAAAGTCTTGTACACTAAAAACCACCAAATACTGCTGAAAAAAATTAAAAAAAGAAATCAAGAGAAAGACATCCTATGTTCAGGGATAAGAAGGCTTAATATTGTTGAAATGTCCATACTACCCAAAATGACCTATAGATTCAATGAAATCCCTATCAAAATCTAAATGACTTTTTTTTTTTCAGAAATAGGAAAACAATCCTAACATTCATACAGAACTACAAAGGATCCCAAATAACCAAAACAATCTCAAGAAAGAATAACAAAGCTGGAAGCAACACACTTCCTAACTTTGAAACATACTATAAAGCTGCAGTAATGGAAACAGTATGGTGCTGGCATAAAAAGAGACATAAAAACCACTGGAAAATAGAAAATAGCCAAGGAAAAAACCCATGCACACATGATCAAATGATCTTCAACAAGGGTGTCAAGAGGTGGAAACAGCCTAAAATGTCCATTGATGGATGAAAGGACGAAGAAAATATGGACTAAACATACAATGGAATATTATTCAGCCTTTAAAAAAATAAGAAGGAAATCCTGTCATACGCTACAACATGGATGAAACATAGGACATTATGCTAAGTGAAATAAACCAATCATAGAAGGACATATTGTATACTCCCACTCAAATGAGGTATCTGTAAGGCATGAGGTAGTCAAACTCAGAAGTACAAAGCAGAATTGATGGTCAACAGGGGTGGGAGAGACGGAAATGGTGAGTTACTATTCAAAGGGTATAGAGTTTCAGCCATGCAAGATAAAAAAGTTATAGAGAGCTGCTATATAGTAATGTGCATAATAGTTTATATGTACCAGACACTTAAAAATTTATGAGGCTAGATTCCATATTATGTATTTTAATCATAACTTTGAAAAGAATGTACTAAAAAAGCTGAGAGTATTTTGAAAAAATAGTAATAATTTAAGTATTGCTTTATTACATGTTAAAATTTTATAAGGCTTCTCTAAATTAAAACCATGCAGTCCTAGTGCCAGAATGACACAAAAATCAAACAGAAAAGCCTAAAAGTACAAATATTTATGTATATATGCCACCCATAATCAGTGAGAAAATAATGCATTATTCAATAAATGAAGCTGACACAACAATCTCATCTTTTGGGAAAAAAAAAAAAAACAGACTCCAAACTTATATCATGCAATGAAATAAATGTAAGGTTTTTTAAAGGTAGATTAAAGATACACATTTAGTTTTAAACAGGTAAGGATTTTAGACTGGCAGGCAGACTACAGAAAACAGAATGTTTCTAGCTGTAACTGTCTTTTAAAGTCTCCATTAACATTAAAGTCATATAAAGTCTCCAAACACCAAACTCTACATTAATATAGAAAAACACACTCCACAGCAAATACAAATATGCTGTTTTTCATTTTCACTAAAACTGCTTTCTTCTAGTCCTAAATGCAAATGAAAACTAACTGTTCCAAAAAGTAGTGTGATAATATTGTAGGAACAGGAAACTAAGTATTTTAAAGAATATGAAAAGGAATATATATATACACACATATAACTGAATCACAGTGCTGTATGTACACCAGAAATTAACACATTGTAAACTGACTATACTTCAATTAAAAAATAAATTTCAAAAATGTCTTAAGATATGGCTTAAGTCCAGCTTTACAAACATAAATGGCAAAATGAGTCATGCTTGAATGGAATGAAATATTTTCAAAGAATATATACTGACCTGGGAAAAGTTCTACTCATTCAGTCAGTCAACAAATACTATGTCGGACCCTGGGCTATGTGCTAAAGATAAAACAATGAGCAAGGAAGACATGATACTAGCCAGTCAAGAGTCTTACAGTCTACTGAGAAAGGCAAACAAAGATTACAGTGGAGATACACTTGAAACAAAAAGTACATGGAGATTGTGTAAGTATACAGCACGAAGTCCGACCCAGTCTACAACAGTCACAGAAGGTTTTGTAGGAAATGTGACACTTTTAAGCTCAGATCTGAAAGATACATGGTAATTATCCCAATCATGCTTATGGGTGAAGGTATAAGCAAACTGAGGACCCAGCACGTAGAAATGCTCAGGGGAAAATGGGTGCATGGGGAGGGAGGACATACCAAGTTTCACGTATACCAAAGACCTAAATACATCTACACAGAGTAAGACTGGAAGTGTATAGAAGAAAATATTATCAGTCCTTAATTCTGGTTATAGAATTAGAATTCTGAGTAATTTCTCATTCTTTTCTATTTCTCTTCTTTTCTATAGTTTCTAAAGGCATCAATCACATATTCCCATTTACTATTTAGTGACCAAGAAAGTATTATTGAAATAATAATTTACTATGTTTTAAGGGGCAGTTGTTTTTGTTTTAAATCTAAAGACAAAGCTCTTAGGACCTAACTTACTCATTTGGAAAATAAGGCTAATAACATTTAACTTCACAAAGTTTCTGATTTGGATCAAATATGATAATGTGTACAAAAATGACTGTGTGGTTGCAGGACCTAACTCAGTATCAGAGGCCCAGATAAAAGGACATTAAGAGAGAATTAGAGGCTAAAGAGGAGTTTGCAGAAACTGGAAGATCAGGAGGATGAAATGTGGTCCTGATGAAGCTGGTGAGCTAGTTACTAACATTTTGCCACTCCCCTCTTTTGCAATGATGACAGTCAATGGCAATCAAGTCTGATATTTTCTTTTTTTCACTGAGCTTAGACCCAGTCTCAGAATGCTCAGTGTAACACTCCAGCAGCCACTTGCACAATGGCATGCTACCTGAACTTTGTATCACTAGCCTTAGAATTCCAAATATGAACACAATCAATTACACATTTTTTTAAAAAGGTGATTTGGTGATTAAAAAGTTCCTCCTTAGTTTTTATTTAAACTTTTAAATGTTCTGCTTTGTGTTAAAAAGTATAGCTTATACCACTCCTAGAGGTTTTCATTTAGTATTTTGAAAGCCTGTTTTTATCTATTATACCAGAAACAGATTAAGGGACTACAGCATTTTACAAATGTATTTACAGATATTTACAAATGATCAAGTCAGATACACATACATCTTTAGATTAATTGTTGCTTCTTCACAAAATGGAAAAAAATGAATTTCTTACCTTTCCTCTGGAGTATCTACATGAAATGTTCTCTCTATAACAGTGGTCCACTGGAGACATCTGATAATAAATGTGTTTGGCTTTGGTCGTTCTGTTTTCATTAACTGGCATTCTAGAATAAAATAAAATGTCTCTTTGAATATACTTATATTTAAACCAAAAAGTAAACAGTTGAGAACATCAGAGTTCTACTCTAAACAAAACCACTGCACCCTCACAGCTTTCTATGGATCTCCACTCAAGATTGTTCACAACCTGACCTCAGCATTCCATTCCAACCCATCACCCATTTTGGTCACATGCTCTACTAACAGCCACACACTTTCCCCAAATACATATTGCTCTTTCCTGTATCTATACCTCTGCTCCAGCTGATAACCGCTGTTTGGAATATCTTCCATTTATTTTATCCCTAACCATATGCACTCACCAACAGTTGAAACAACATCTGTCCTGTAAGGTCCAGATCAAATTCTATTCCTTCCACAAAGTCTTTTCTAACAACCTGGTCCTAGACTGGACCATTCCCCCCTCTATAGTCTCATAACATTCCAATTACATTCCCCACACTATATTCTTATTGCTTATTACTGTATCCCTCATTTTTCACTAAGCATAGAGTATCTTATATTATTACTTATCATTTTAGAAGGTATCCTTATCCCTACCTACCTTGTAAGCCTTTGGCAGTATATGCTGCCTAAAACTCTTAGTAAATCATAGCACCTAGAGCAAGTCAGTTGAAAAGTGATAAATTCTGTCAGGGATTATCTAGGAAGACTTCAAAGAAAAGGAGCATAGAATCAATACTTTTAGTCACTATGCTAACACCACTGCGGATTCTAGTTTTGAATTGTGGATTCAATCCAACCTTGTAGATTCAATTTTTTTCCCCTACCATTAACTATGCAACCTTGGACAAGTTAATTAATCTCTCTAGTCTTCCAAGTATTAAATGGGAAACAATAAGAGTACCAACAACATAAAATTGGTGTGGGTATTAATAATAAGTCAGCATAATACTTAGCACAGTGTGTGACACACAGTAAGTTTTCAATAAACACCCAAGATACACTTTAAAGGATACATGGCATTGGACAACAAGAAAAAACAGGATAGGGTTGTCTGACACTGTTCTTTTGAAAGAAACTAGTTTACCTCTAGTGGACAAATTCACAGTGTTTCTCCATGCTTATCTGCTTTATCCTTGCTCTATCATTAGCAACTATCAACTACATAGGCTTTTATAGGATCAAGTCATTAATCACATTAGACTAATTCTTTATTGACTGTTTACACTAAAAGATACCATTCATCAAGAGTCTCTGCTTAGTTTCCCTTCTCTTTTCTTAAGCTTTTCAGCCATCATCTCTCAGCTTACTTACATCAAAATTTAAATTTCTATCTTGGATTTCTAATTTGTGATACATATGGCTAATTATACAGTGGATATTTCCACCTGGTTGAATTATTGGTGCTACACCTAAAACCAAACCTATCTTTCCTCCTAAAACTATTCTTCCTCCTGGCTTTCCTAACTTTTCCATCATCCAGACTGAAAACATGGGGTGATCTTTGTGACACTGATAGTATTTGCTGTTACCTGGTTTTTCCATTGATGATATTCTACTTCAGACTCCCTCTGCCCAGTGCCTAAAGCTCCCCAGGTCTTCCTATTTAGAGATGTGGAAAGGCCAGATAAATTACTTAAATACAGAAGCTAAGAGACATCTGAACTCATCCAAAACTGAACTCCTGATTTCTCCCACCCTTGCTCCCCCATCAAGCTGTACTATAGTTTTCTCCATCTCAGATAATGGCACCTCCATTTTCAATTACTCAAGTCAAAAACGGTGGAATCATCTCTAAGTTGTCTCTTCTCTTACATCTCATTCTGGAAATCCTGTTGACTCTGCTTTCAAAATATATTAGTATCACTTCTCACCTCTTCTACTACCTTGGAACAAGCCATCATTATCTCTTGCATGAATACTCCAAAAATCTTAGAACAGCTCTCCCCTGCCTCTCACTGCAGTCTGTTCTCCAGATGTGTAGCCAGAAACCTTCTCAAAATGAATCACAAAAAAAAAAAAAAAGAAAAAAAATTCTGCAATGTTTCCAGTTCACTAAGAATAGAACACAAATGATCAAGAAGGGTGCTACATGATGTGGGCCTCCCACCCACTCCACTTAAGTTTCTGACCTCCTCCCCTAGTGCTCCCTTTCTGGCCACTCTGCCAGCTACCTGCCTTCCGTGCATTTCCTCAACAATGTGCTGCACTCTTTCTCTTTAGGGCATTTCATCTAGCTGTGCCCTCTACCTAGCATTCTTTCCCCTCATATATCCTCAAAGCTAACTCCCTCACCTCCTTCAAGCCTTAGATTAAATCTAACCTTCACATTGAAGCCTACCTTGACCATGCTACTTAATACTGTAATCTGCGTCCCTTACCCAGGACTCCCAATTCCTGTTACCTGCTCTACTTTTTATCTCCCATAGCATGTTATCATCTTTGGACACATGAGATGACTAACTTCATATCTTTCTTATTTTCTGTCCATTTCTTCAACTAGAATGTAAGCTCTACTAATATATTCTCAGCAACCAGAACTGTGCCTAATGTATAACAGATAATAAATATTTTCCAAGTGAATGAATTCTGACAGTAATAATCCAACAACAGGGTAATTTGGTGAAACAAAAAAGAGGAGAGGAGCTACTTCCTTATACAGTCAAAAGGGGATGGGATATACTGGCTGTAGTCAGGTGTACAGACATTTTAGCAAAGGAACGTGAGAGAAGATGGGGTAAGAGGACCCAAATGCAGTTAGGGGTATAGATGCAAATATGAGCTAGTTGAAATTATTTGTTCATTGCTTCTATTTTTCAATGAATTAGGATGTAAAGCCATCCTTAAGAATAAGGTGGACAGAGGATGCACCAAGGCTTTGAGAAAAAAAAGATATGTAATAGCCTTCTAGGAGACTGAAAGAACAGACAAGGGAAATATCCATGACTGCTAAGCAGCATTAAGGGTCCACTGGAATTTAATGACCAAGAACTTAAAGTAATACTAGGGATCAAGGTTGCAAATTTTTCCCCACATATATTTAGCTCCATGGGTGCAGATGGGGAACACAGAGGACTGGATTTAAGCAAAGCTGTAATTTAACTAAGTTTGGCAAAGCAAGAAAGTGAAATATCGAATACAGGATGCAAGACAAGGGAGTGGTTTAGACAATCAACTAAGGAACATAAAATGGGTAAGGAGGGAAGTAAGCACCCGGTGGTGTTTAAAATAATGAAAAGGTACTAAAATTGACAGATCATAAAATGTATTGTTTCATAGTAAGTACTTACCATCACATGCTTTTTGAAACATCAATGTTAAAAAATCAAATACCATATGATAATTTATATTTTTGTTTGAATATGTAAGCTTTAAAATACCTTCTGAAACCTCTAAATCAACAAAAATGTTACATGTAATTAGGAACAGGTAGTATATTAGAAATAAACTTATATGTTTATAGGTTTCAGTATGAAATACTCTATAAATGAATCCAAGTTCTAAATAATACTCATTAGACTGAAACTGTAGAAGAGAAGTGGCTACCAAAAGCCAGCTGAAGACATTCAAATGACAGCTGAGTCAACATCAAGAGAAGAGAATACTGTACCACAATGCCTCACGGTTTATTGCTGAACATAAACAAATGTAATTGAAGAGCTGAATCCAAACTCAGGACAGTTGAAACTCTAAAAATTACCATGTTAAAATAAGTGAGCCAGTGAACAGAAACACCTTGGGTTCTTTGATGTTAGCCATAATATGGAAACATGAACACATCCTACAGTTCTCTGTAAAATGAAGAAAAATATGCCATGAAAGTTTTCAGAACATGTCTGAAAACTCTTAAAGTGAATTCTTAAAGGATAGAGGGTTAATAAATGGACTGGCCAATATTTCTTTAGAAGAATACTTTCCTTTTAGTTATGTAAAGATTTCCTAATTCAGGTAGGCCAATTTACATTTTAAAAACACACGTAGAAATTTCAGATGGAGATTCTAAAAAGCTATTAACCAAATGATCATCTATGATTTCTGGACCCATTTAATACACAGGAATAAAGCAAGTATTCTTAGATAAAATGCCAGGTGGCCAATTTTATTATATCTTAGCTCAGGATACTTTTCAGTAAAGTTTTTTGTTATACCAGTTTTTTGCTACTTAAATTAGACAGTCATACTAGCTAAACTCACCTGAGCAAGTTAAACTACAAGCTGAATTTTAAACATTCTATTTACTTTAGACCACTATGAACCACAGATGACCAAGTTCATTCAAATTCTCTAATTATTCTGTAAACTTCAAAGCCAAATAAATAGAGCGACTGAAAGATGCCAGATCAAAAAAATACATACCAAAAAGAAGTTTTTGAATATCATCTGTTCAGATTTTATTTAAAAGATTAGGTTTTATTTCAAACTCTTGAACCCTTTAAAGGTGAACTGTATTTCTTTCAAAAATAATTGTACTAACATCTTATGTGCTAGGAAAACTGTCTTTAAAAAGTTAGTAGTCATCTGTCAGAGTGAAGGACTATCTGATCCCTCCTCTGTGCCTTCCCCACACCTTCCTGTGCTTGACTGTTCTCCCTCCTGTGACATCTTTTCTCCTAAAATGAAATCCAGGATAATTTTCACTGATAACAATGCTTGAGGAGTGGGGAGGGCCCCAATGTGTTTGTTCTTAGCTCTGAACACAACATAGGGACAGTCAGGGATGAGCATACACCCTAGTAGGAAACTGATCCTGGCATTTTTTATTTCTCCATGCAGCTATGTAGGGGAAAGGTCGATTCAAATGAGGAGTAGAATGGAAAGAACGTAGCAAGGAGGGCAGCAGAGCCTCCAGTCCTTTCACTGCTGGGTCTCCCACCCTGCAAAACCAATAAAGCTCGTGACAACAAAAATTTTCAATTACTGATTATGGAAAAGTGATTCCCAAACTTGCATCAGTCCAGGTGCACGTTTCTAGCTGTTGGGGTCTGAATCATTTACCTATTACCTAGAGTCAACATATCCTTCTGTATGTAAGGAAATAGAGGAGAAAACAAAGAAGTTCTCACATTTTATTTCATAACATAAAAAATTCTGCAAGTGAGGGAAGTAAGATTGGGTTACTAACTTTATATTCCACTCTAAAATATTTTTTCATTTTATGATAACATATTTCAAATTCTGACATATTATTTTACTACTTTGGTTTTAACATGGGATACTACTTGTGGATTTAAATTGAATTTGGAATCACAATGTGTTAATGTGAACTTCTCCTAATATGTTTTACCTTAATGAATACAGTCACCACAGATACCACCACTGACCAAAAGCACGAGAGCCAACACTTTCCCCAGCAACATATCTCAATCTGTCAGTCCACCATATCCTGCCTCTAGTTAAAAAACAAACACACCAACACCTCAAGAGTCTTCTAGAACAATTGTATTCTGCAGAGTTGAAATTTCAGGTAAAAATATACTGTGGTCACTGTGGGACAATAACTAAGATAATGAAAACATGAGGCATTTTCTAACAGAGAGAGTTGTAAGAGACATCTGATATATCATTAGGCAAGTTGCTTTTGGTTGTTTTTTGCAGTATGGTATCCATGAGAGTTCAATAAATTGCTTTCTCTATTTATCTGCATGTCTGAAAAATCTTCATGGCAAAAAGTTAAAAATAGAAACCCCCCTCCAAAATACTATTAGATTCTTTCCTCAAAGTATGTTCCAAAAATATGCAAAGAAAATTATTTTAAAAAATTACATATACAGATGGATATCTAAAATAAAGACCATTCTAGTTAATGAAATTCACTGAACACAAGTTAAACTTCGGAATATTTCACTGAGCACTGAAGTTTAAAGGTATCACTACTAGAGTAATCAATTTATTTTGTATCAGCTCTAATTTGTATCTTAAATGCTCAAGCTTCCATGTATCAATAGGACAATTTCTACTCATACATCTTCACAGTTGCTTATCAATGCCTACCAGGATGAACAAACAATAAATGTACATGGAAAGCAAGATGCATGTGCACCGAATGCTGCTTTCTCTCCAAGAATCATTATTTACAAGAATGGCCTTTGTTACATATTCCTTAACCATTTAGCTAAGTTGTGTACAGCAAAACTGGCATCATTCTTTTGAGGATCTATTTTTATCTCATTCTTAACATATCTAATAGGTTTTCTTTTATCTTCCAAACTGCAAATTACCACATCAACACAGTGTTTCTATTCATTGTGCTTGTTTCATTTTCCTAATCAACCAAGAAACACATTCTCAGTCACCTCTGACTCTCTTTCAACCCACTGCTAAGCCTGCAACATTCATCTTAACAGTTGATCTGTAACGTCCCTTGAACCATCCCTCTTCTTTTCACTGCTAGTACCCAACCAGAGAAATTTATTACCGAAATCTGGATCCCTGAAATGGCCTCTCCCAATGGTCTCTCTTTCTCCAGCCTTCTCCTTATCCAAACTGTCCTGCATACTTTTAGCCTGATTAGTCTTACTCAAACTCTTATTTAAAAATTTCAACTACAGCCATAAAGAGGTCTCTGATTCTTTACAACAGTACAGAAACAATTTATAACCTGGTTTAACTAATACATTGCAAGCTAAATGAAGAGCAAACGTTGGAATAATCAGGTCATTCATCTCTAGCAGAGTAGAAAAAAAATCTCATCTTTGCCAATTTAGGTCAATAAGGAAACTATGTATTCCATTACATATTTCTCCAAAATTTATTTTTTGAATAATTAACTACTGTCATTATTTTATTAGCATATTATCAGTTGCTTAACCACAACATTAAAATATTACATAAATTATTTCTCACTTAATCCTCCCAATAAAATTCTAAAGTATTTTCATCACTTCCATTTCAAAACTAAGAAAATGAAAGCTGTCTGACTTTCAAGTCACTTGTTCAAAATCATCAAGTTATTAAGGTTGTAAAACTAAGTCTCCAATCCAGGTTTTCTAGTTCTCAATTCTTGGACCTTAGTATGTTACATATTGTTTTAGGAATGTTAGCTGCTTATAAGAGAGGAAGTAAAAGTTTTATTTCTTTTTAACAAGCTTTATTTACATACTTCACTTTCTAGTTTTTTGCAATACTAAAGTGACAGAAATAGCTGATATGCAGAGTACTGAAATGCTTTTCCCCCCAAAGACAACTGACCAAAGTTACATTTGAAAAATGTTTTTCTGTCAATATTAGATTATTGGTACAAAGCTGAGAGGACATTTGAAATATTTATTGATCAAAATGTTAAAAACCTAACATGAATTAACATATAACTAGAGCTGCCTGGAATCTGATAGCGGAACTTGTTCAGGTTTGTCAGCCTAACCCAATTCTGTTGGTTCCTTATTCATGATAAAATAATCTAGCTAGAAGAATAAAAAGCCATTAGTAGAAAAACAATAGAAATGTAACTTCCTAAAGGCATAGAAATCCCAAAGAATTTATTAGGTAAATAGCAGATCTGTAAATAATACAAATTATTTTATTTAAAACAAAAATATTTTAACAAAATGTCCTATTTCCACAGGATGATTGTAAAGCTCAAAGGAAACAAAGCATATGAAATAATGCCGTAAAGCAAGTATTATATATTTTTAATTACTTTATAAGAGATAGAAACTTTATCAGTGTGCTTTTGGAAACAATAACTGTTGCTGGTTGGACGATTCAATTAGCATGAACTATTCTGGCATGTTTCAAAAGCATTGCCATTTTAAAACATAAAAAATGTCTAAAAATGCAACCATAGTAATAATGCACGGGTTGAGGGTGAGGGAGAGAGACAATAACAAATTGGTCCAAAAGGACACTGAGACTTCATAGTTGGAAGACCATTGTGCTGACAATTAGTAACAGGAAGCAGAGCACAAAACAAATGAATGAAAAAAGCTGAACTTGCAATGAAAGACCTTATTATAGTGCAGAAACATTATTGTAATAAAGGGGCAATGTACTCTCCTCCATAAAACTTTCAAACAGGCACCCTCGCCTCTTTTCTTTCTCTGCATTTCATTTTTTCATTAGCATCTGCTTGATTATGTATTATTTCCAACCCAAAAGAATGCCTCTCTCTCTTTCCTAAAGTCCAAGGCTTAAAGGTCCTTTCCCTCACTGTGGCCTTGGGCCTCATTTAACTTTACTCAAAATATAATAAATGCTTTTAAAATAACAAAGATATAAGAAAATAAACAGAAAGGCAGTGATTTCGTATATAACTGCAGAGAGATAAAAAAAAAAAAGTGTCCCTCAAATCTAATTTGTTAAAAACGCAAAGATCATATATCTCATACTAATATCCAGATGATTCTGCCTCTAAAAATTAGTATTTCTCCCATGACTTCTCTGATATAATTAGAAGGGGAAGGATGAAATCTTCATCTACCAGTGAATTCCCTGCATTAAGCTTTAGTTGCCTGAAATGGAAATATCTAAAAGGTCTGAAACATGTTTTCATATACTGGTTGATAATGACAAGATTTGATCCATGACACTGACACTGAGGCAGGAAAGCCCACACCTTCTCAACTGCCCGTGTTAGACAACCGCTTAACCTCAAGAACCTACAGCAGCCAGAGCAGCTTTAGTTAAGCAGTGGTGTAAAAAAATCACTGGCTTTGAAACCTAAAAGCTGTGAATTTAGCTTTCAGTTCTAACACTTACTAAATGTATTACCACTGGTAAATTCCATACGCCTGGTTTCCCCAGCTATAAAATAGAGATATTATGTACCCTGCAAAAATGTCGGCAAGACTAAAAACACACATATAAAGTACACAGCACATAGGTGCTCAACAAGTGGTAATTATTATTATTATTTCCCAATAGACTGAATGTTTAAAGAAATTATTACCTGCTGCTGATAGACAGATCATAGACTTTTTAGAAGAAAAGGTTTTAGAGATTCTTCATTCCAACTCCTTCACACCACAGATGATAAAACTCTGAGTCCCAGGGTGGTTAAGTGACAGACCCAAGATTACATAACAAATTTCTGTCACATCATCAGCCACATAGCTACCACCTCCACACTTGTCCCTCTGCTATCACATAAATAAATATCACTGTTGCATAAAACACACCTCTCAAGAACAATGAGAGGCTGCTATTAACCTACTGCGTATAATGCCTGATATACCACAAAGTTTTCTGTGGGTGCTGGCTAACCATTAACTTGAAGAGAGTTGTCATTTCTGAACCCCATATATGACTAAATGCATTCAAGCCAGATGTTTTACAGACCAGAGTCCAATTCATAGTTATCCCAGGTCCTTGTTTGAGACTCTTGGAAAGTTTCTTCCTCTCTCTACGTCTTAGTTTCAGTATCTAGTTTTGTTTTTTTAAAGGTAATATTTATTTCATGCTGTTCTTGTCAACATCATATATATAAGGCAACTCATATGTAGTAGGCTCTTTAAAAATGTTAGTTCTCTTCCTTTACTTCCTTAAGTCTCTCTTAATTTCCTATATGTTAATCATAAGTTAAGATGAGATTAAAACACCAAATATGAAGGGCATATAATCATTTTTAATTTATAACTTAAAAACGTAATTACACATAAACCTCTTACTTTCTAGAAAAAGTTTAAGAAATAAAGAGATGATGTGCTCTTTTCCAAGCTAAAAAATAATTTTAGCTAGAGAAAAAATACTGACTTCAAGATATTTTAAAATAGGGTATTTATTTGCAACAGTAAAATTATTATATATTCAACTAGGAGAGAAGATGAACAGCAAAGTTCCTACAGAAACTGCACATAAAATGCCAGGTAAGCAAATAGGGGACCTAGTGCCTAACTCTAACACTGAGAAAATAGTGTCTGCTATGATGATGGCATTCTGCTAAATATTTCAAGTGCCATATTTATTCCTATCATTTATCCTTCTTCCCCCTTTGATATTTTTCATTCTCTACAGGGATAAAGAAATAACATATTATAGGAGCCTTCATTCATATCTGAGGATTTCATACCCATTTAAGTCAACAATAATAGATTCAGCCAAAGTTTCTCAGAAATAATTCAAGGTTAGCATTCTGTTAGATATGGGTTGAAATTCTGGCTCTGCCATTTGCCAGGTAAGTGACCTAAAGTGACATAACCTCTCTCAGTCTCTTTAAAATGGAGAACATAATACTTACCTTAGAATGTTGTTGTGAAGATTAAATGAGATAACATATGTGAAAGGGCCTGGCACATAGTAACGCTCAAAGAAAGGTTGGTTTCCTTCCTTATTTCCTTCTCTTTTCCCTCAGTACCTGGTACAATGTTGAGAACACAATAAACCCTCAATAAAAACTTTCTAAATATTCATTTGAACTTAGATTTCCTAAAAACATGTTTAAATATTAATTGTGGTAACTTCTATGTTTCCAAATTTTGTTACTTTAATCATACGCATACAAGGTAGGAAACTCCAAAACAGAGTATGTGTGAGGTTATTATTTAGGATGGCCAGGAAAGAAAGTGGAGAAAGGAATCAGAGGTAAAAGTATTTAAGAATAGTTCAGTGAAAATCATTACATGTATGGTATTCCTTACAAAAGTATCCTTGGATAAGTGAGAGTTGACTGCTGACCCTAGGAGACACTGAATGAGGGAGGAAGAGAGCAAGGCAAGGAGAGGAGGAAGAGGAGACAGGAGGGAGAGGAAAAAGAAACGAATGAAGGAAGGGAGGAAGAAAGTTGGTCTTGCTGGAATCTTTTCTATGTCCTCACATTAATGTAAGCTACTGAAGCTGATTACTCTTTGCCTGCCTTCCCCAAAGGATAATCCTCATTGCATCTTCCATTTTACAAAAAAGTAATTACCTAACGGAAAAACCAAATTAATTTTAATTTTTCTCCCAGTGGAGAGTAACCAAAGGATCCTCTTAGAAGAGTCAGAAAGATATCTGAGGTATTATTGCTTTTATTAAAAAACAAAACAACTTCTAACTAAAACTTTTGATTTAAGAATTTGGTCTGCACCCAATTCCTCTAGGTGAATCCAGTGGTGCTGTCCTTTCACAGCTGCAATGATGTCTTCTTTGTTTTCCAGAATGAGGCTATGGGCATGGTTTAGGGGTCTAGCTCATGTTGTTTTAACTTATAAGAAAGACTAGCCTCTACATATCAAAATCCTTGGCATTAAATGAAACTGGGATTTTTCCTCAAACCAAGCAAAAGCAGCTGGTCTCAACTTCAACACAATTCTTATAGATAGGTTCTACTTAAAATTTGTAATGGTCTTTAAAGAAAACCCAATAAAGTAGTTTCCACCCTACTGCAACTGTAATTTAGCTGGAGAGGGGGAAATGGCTGCCATTTAACTCAACAGAGCAAGTATTACTGAGCATTTTGTATCTTACATTGTTACTTTTATTAGCATAGCATTTATAATTTACAGAGTGTTTTCACATATATCATCTCATTTGTCCCTCACCATAATCCTGAGAAGTAGGTATTATTAACCTCATGCTGAAAGATGAGAAAAATGAAGATCAGACAAGTTACACAATTTGCCCAAGGTCACACAGCTAGTAAAGTAGCAGAACCAAGACTGACTCAGGTCTCCTGACTCCAAGTCCAATGATCTTCTGGTATACCAGATCTTGTGATAAATGTTATAGGAAAAATTTTAAATGAGTATATACAATGACTATGTTCTGGAAGTTTATCATTCCCCTTGATTCTGCATAAGTCCCCATACTAAGTTATATTCTGATAAATGGGGCTGAGAAGGTAAAGACTACAACTAAACAGATTAGCTCTAGAGTAAATCAGGAAAGAGGTGTGAAAGGTCATAAAAGCTACCAGGGAAGATACAGGCTGTAACAGAAATCTGAGCAGGTCACCTATGGTGTTACAGTGATGGAAGTTTTAAAATCGTGAAATTATCTGGTAGGAAACTCAAATGATACACATGTAAATTTATGTTTACAAAGGACACATAACTGATCAAATCTTTCGGAGATACAGAGGGTTGTCCTCACATGTAGGAGCTGGATGTGAAACTCTTGACGGCCATAGTCATAACCATTAAAATAAGATAATACATTTTCTTTTGTGACAATTTGATGTACAATGTAGAAAAAAAAGAGGAAAGAGCAGAAATTCTGTGGACAATTTTTTTCCTGTCAGATTGAAGTGTGATTTGAATGAGAGGAAGTAAATATGTGACTAAATATGGCATTATTACTTGAAAATTTTCTGAAAATGATCTCCTCTTAAAGTGATTTTTAAAAGGTTTTCCCCATTTCCAATTCTAAACTTGGTTTATTGGTTAAATTTTACAAGATATGAATCTAGTACTACCCATAAAAATGAAGGATAGGAGATTTTAATTCAATTTATAGTAATTCACTTAACAATGAATTTTTAAGACATCTACTCCTTACAGTGAGACAGATGCACCTATCACTAGATACAACCTTCTGTTTGCCTAAAAATCTGAACACAGAGCGGGGAAAAGCACCAAATCTTCAAATAATCAAGAACATAAAATGGTCTAAAAATCACTCAAGACAAAAACAGGGTTAGGAATTCTGCACGCAATTGAACCTAATAAAATGTGGCAATTTATGTCAAAAATATACATGGAACACTGAGGAGGAGAAGAAGAAAGAAATACTGAAAATATATACAGTATAAATATAAATATCAAAAAATAATAATTCATCCTCGTCTTATGAAAAACAAAGAAAATTGAAGATTTTTCTGAGCCAGATAGTATTTGCAAAGGAACTTTTTTTTTAAAAGATGAATCTATCCTATGCATTGCTTTCAAATACTCCAGAGAGGAGAATACTTGAAGGCAAGAGATCAATTAAGAGACTATCAAAATAATCCAGGGTGAATCGATGAAGAACTGCACTAGTATGACAGCGGTGAGATTGGAAAGTAGGGGAAACAAGACAGCCCTTGCTGACTGAATGACCTGCATTAGGAAGAGAAAGAGAACTGTCTGTCTGTGGATGCATACTATAACCAAATAAGATCTTTTTAAATCAAACACTGATTTGGACATCTAATGTCCAAAAGCTTCCAATGGTTTAATGGGTTTCCATTAAAAACATTAAACTGGGACTCAAGATTTTTCACAATCTGAATACAATTTGTCTAATCTTAACTTTCACTTTTTCCAACATAAATCTCTATCCATCTAGGATACTGACTATACTATTCACAAAAATGCTACTCCTTAATTTCAGACTTCATATGTTTACTCATATTAACCTCACTGAGAAAGTCTTTCTTCTTCCAAAAATCTAAATATCACTTATCCTTCTGGGCTCATGTTAACCTTATCTTATGCATAAATTCTTATCTAGTCACCCTAGCTTACCTTTACCTGTTTTCTCAACTTCTACAGCATTTATTTTCTATAAAATCAATTTTGGCAATTAATCTCATTTTTCATCCCATTGCTATATGCTCTATGCAATTGTCTTCCAGAGTCAATGACAAATACCTACATACAAAAGTTTTATTTTATACTTTCAGTATCTAGTATGGTTCTAATGATCAATAAGCCCTTTAAAAGTAAGCTATCCTGATCTACTACTATCCTTGTGTAAGCATACGGTTATTCTAGGTTTATACAATTGTTTTTCTAGATTGTATTATGTGCTATAAAAGAGTAATAATCAAGTCATAAGCAATTTCTCCATCTCCATGAACAACCACAATGAAAGCATTAATAGGAATCAACCAATTTTTCTATATATTTAAAATCTCAGAGTCTAATATTCATTCAGAGGTAGAAATGTTTTTTGGTAAGTTTAAGTCCCATAATTTCCTTACTTTCTTTCCAAGAGAAGAAAAACAGGTTAGTGAGTAAACTTTTAAAATTGGCCTGTGAAATGCAGACTGATCTATTTTTGTAAAAAGGGAAGGAAGAAAGGTTTCAGAGAGGAAAGGGATATTATCAGAGAGGGCCAGTATTTGCAACATAGGATGAGGCAGAATACTAGGAAGTGCTTCTGGGAACATAGGCTGGCACTTCTCCCTTTCCACCTTTGTGACTAAGAAGGATTAGATCAAAAGTAAGTTGAGCCTCAAGACACACAGACAAACGTTCCAAGTTCTCCACTGAGCAATTGTTTCCACTTTTGAGCTGGGCTAATCACTATCAAAATGTCAGAGACCATAACCACTGACTGAGGAGACAAGATATTGTGCTCAAAGTACCACTGAACCCAGCTTCGCAACGATGCTTGTGAAAATTCTGTATTTTTTCAGTCAAAATGTATTGTTTCCTATGCAAAGATAAATCTCAATATGTAATTAATAATTTATCCAACCATAATTCTGATTAGAGATATGCTTTGCTTGAAAAAGACATTATGTTACTTACATTTTTGTATAGTGCTATATTTAAAAGGCACCCTCACATATAATTCATATTAGATCTACCCAAAAAAAGGATAAAGGTCAAATATTATTACCCACATTTTGTAAGTCTTGAAGAGTTTACATTCTTCTTCCCAAAGGATATCTAGCAATGTCAGTGTTGGAATTCCAACCCAAAATCAGATCTCAAGGCTCTAGATAAGGAAAATGTCACAGAGTGGAAGTGGGGGTTGGGGTAGGGAAACACTTAAATGACAGCAGAGAAATCTTGAGTTTTAATCTTGATACTTTACTACTACCTAGTAAAGCAACCTTAAAAAGATCACTGAATTTTCAAAGACCTCATTTTCCTCATCTAAAAAAGGAGAAATCTGGACTAGACATTTTCAGACATTCATTCAGAAACAATTATTAAACCCTAATATGTAGGTACTGGGTGATAGAAGAGAAGTAACACTAGACTCATCCCCTAGATGACTCACAGATGAGTGGATAAGACATACACATGAACATGACAGCCAAGAAACAATGTGATAACAACAAAACGTAACAGCTTTGTGAAGGGCAGAGAGGAGGAACTTAGCAAGGAATGAGACCAGGGAGTTACATCTGAATTGTCTTAGAGGATGAAGAAAAATTATTCAGGCAAATAGAAGACAGAAAGATACTCTAATCAAAAGGAACAGCATAAACAGAGGCTCAGAGTAGAAAAACAGCATAGTTTATATAGGGAATTATAAACAGTTCAGTGCTGCCACAGTATAATTGTACAGCAGAAGAGAAATGAGGCAAGAATTGAAAGCAGAGGCCAGAATGAGGCGAGCTTTGTGTGATATATTAAGGAAACTGGACTTCATCCAGTGGGCAATGAAGATCCAGGGCAGGATTTTCACTGGGGAACAGCATGGTTATGATTTAATTTTAGGGAGATCACTTTGACAGTCATGTGAAGGTAGAATATGAGTGGTAGAAGCTACAAGCAGAGATCTACAGTTAAAAATCTACCGCAGAGATGATGAGGGCATGTCCTAAGGTAATTATAGGGAAGGAAATAAGTTCAAGTTATAAAAAACAAAACCAGCAGGAGTAGAAATGAATTGGAAATGAGGTGAAGATGTGAAGGGGAAAAAAAAAGGCATGAAATAGATCCAGGTTTCTGCTCAAGACAAAACTGAGATAGTGAATATAGGGGGGAAAGCTGACAAAATTACTTTCACTTCAGCTTAGGATATGTTGAGTCCAGAAAAATATTTCAGTAGAGATGTCCAGCAGTTAGCTGAATACAGTCATCTGATGCTCAGGAAAGAGGCCTGCCCTGAAGATACAGAAGTATAGGGGCAAGCTGCATACCAGAAGTAACAGAAACCTCAGTGTGAATGTGACAACCCAGGGAGGTACTACAGAGTGGCTGGAACCCAGTTAGATATCAAAATACATGCAACAGACAAAGGAAGAAAACCAGGAGAAAAAAGCATCCTAGAACACAATGGAAAAGATTATTCCAAGAAGGAAGCAGTATACTCAAAGTATAAAATGCACCCCAGATGTAAATCCAGGAAAAGAAGAACTGAAAAATGTCTACTACTAGCCTTAGCAATTAAGTGGTCACAGCAGAACCTATTAAAAGTGGTTTCAGTTAAGTGAATAAGAAAGAAAGCTAGACTGCAGTAGATTGAGAAGTAGAAACAATGAGCATAAAGACTTATCTTTTTGGAAATTCTAAATCAGAAGAAAAGGAATTTGAATCTTAATGAAGATTGGAAAGATCAGTTCCAAGTATCTTCTAATTCTCATACTTTATTTTTTCATATGGATAAAAGTCTATTTTGGTAAAATTTCATTACAATCCACAAAGATTAAATTTGAAGTACCATTTTTAATTATCAGAAAAAATAGGGGACTCATAGCTATCAATGGAATATATATACAGATAACATTTCCCAACATACCTTAGCAATATCTTGTAAAAGTTTCTTTTTTCATATAATAGAAGGGGCTAGGACAAACGAGAAACTATTGGGGAAGTAATCCCGCTTTGCTCCAACTGTTCCTTCTCTTAGTATCTCACAAAAACATTGTGATCCTCTGCCTGGAATATCCTTTTTCTCTATTTTAATTTGCTTAATTCCTACTCACTCTTCAAGGACCTGCTCAAACTCCCCTCACAGAATCACAGAGTGTTAAGACAAAAAATGGCCTTACGAATTCACTGAACCCATGTGTTCTCACTGTGCTGATGAAGGAACCAAAGACCAGAGTCTCAGAGTCATACTCCCGGCTTTCCGTGAAGCTGAAATTTGAACTATTTCTTCAACCAGGGCCCATTATTTCCTCAGATAAATCGTTATTTATACAATTTATGATTGCAGTAACTCAAACATTAAAAATAATCAATTTAAAATAGTTTATTTAGTGTAAGATCCATGTTAACATATTTCCTAAAATTAAGGACCTGATCTACAACCTCCCTTGTTAGTTTAAGTCAACTATCCACAATTACTTGACTATACAAGTAAAGATTACAGATGTCGACTAATATTGATTTCATGGATAAGCTGACTGTCAGTCACTAAATAGGTTCTCTCCCCAGGAGCACAGCATTCATTTCAGCCTCTGCCAGTGGAAGTGTTGGAGCAGATGTTGGCAGACTGTGACATACAGTATGTCTTTAAAACTTGTTGGGGTGTGAAATTTCATAAGGTCAAAAAATGCTGCATTTTGATCAAGAAATACAGGAGTTCTGTACTTTATAAATTATTTCAGACCAACCAATAGCATTTGCTAGTAAAACAGAGAAACTAAGAAACCATACAGGCTTTAGGTCGGATATGATAATGTATGCTGCTAATGTTTCAAAAGCCAATTTCTACCACTTTAAAGCAAATGCTCACCCAAAATATCTTTAGAATGAAAATGTGCTTTTAAGTTAATACAAAATACAAGATATTATTTCAATTGACAACAAAATTTAAAAAATAATTTTCTAGTGAAAGAAAGCCATAAATATCTAATGAGCATTTTGGTGGAGAAGAAAATTATTTTCTTAATACATACGTATAACAGTATTCTCACTTTTAAAAAATAAAATTCGCACAGAAGAATCCACTTACATAAACAGAGAATCTTTAAGTATCTTTATTTTCCAAATGATTTCACAAACCCTTAAGTTTATTGTTTTAACAAAACTTATTGTTTAAAAAATTGAAAGACAGTATCCATAAAAAACACTAGGGCTCTATATAATGATAAAATGACTTCTGTAATATTCAAGGACTTTTATTATCTTGAATTTTCTGATGTTGCTATTTTATTGTATTTTTTAATTTTCTTTTTCGCTTTGATTTTACCTATTTTTTCCAAATGTGGTGAACATACAACAACATACATTCAAAATCAAAATTAAGAATGGTGTCTAGTCAAAGATTTTATGTCAATGGTAAAGATTTTAGCTTTTTTGCACATTTATTTTAACTTAATGTAACTTTTAAAATGCTTTACTTCTGAATTAACACAGAAAACCCCTTTCACTGATTAATCAGTAATTTGAACAGTCTGAAAGCCAAGTCATAACAATTACAATCATCATGTCAGTTTATTTTGTGCTATGTTCAAGCAAATATATAATTTTTAAATGAGTTTAAGTTACAAACATTTTTATTAGATAATTGTAAGGCAGAAAAATTTAACTACAAACATAAAATCTCCCCAGAAAATAACTTCTAATGTAAATCACTTGTTTCTCATCATATAATCAATTACAAGAGCTAAGATATGATAGGAAACTTTGATTAGAAATGCACTAAGTACTGTAATACATCTTACAACCAAGTTTAGTCCAATAATCGAGTTCAAAAGTCTTTGTCTATACTTTATAAAGGAAAACTGAAGTATGTATTTGAGGAATTACATTCATCACATTCAAGTTCTAACTATTAAAAATATTAAATTATATTACATTATATAAGTTCACATATTATCGATAAACCCTATACTAAGGAACTAAAATTCTATCAAAGCTGAAAATTTCTCTATTGAATACAAACCTAAACTTTTTCATAGGCTTCTCACATATCCTAAGATATCTGACAGATAAGGCCATACAAATAAATAAATAAATACAAGGTGGATCAACAATTATAATTAACTTACTTGCCACTGAAAAGTTGTTGAGGGGATAAGGTAAATCCACATCTTGGGGTTTCTCTTTATATCCTATGAATGAGCCATCTGTCTTCAAAAGGAAATATCTTGGCCTCCAGTTTTTTATATATTCTCCTACATGAGGAAAGCATGCATGTTAATGCTGGGGGAAAAATGAACAGCAGCTTTCATGTGAAAAATAAATTATGGTACAATATATGTCCTATAACACTGGCCTCCCAAAATTTAGATAGGCAATTTTCTTTTAACTTAGCTTACAAAAGAAAATGCACAAGCCTGCAATTAAGATTCAATAAAAACCCAAACATGTTTTGTTTTTAATGATTTTACACTTTGATAATTCATTTGCACTATTATTTCTTCAGAGAATCATTCATCTAAGTACACATTTTGTTCAGTTTTTCATTTTATCAGATGGTTGTTAGAGCATATTTTCAGTCATTTTAAAAAGCCTTGGTAAATCGTCCACACAGTATCAAGGAATTTCAATGAAAAACACTTATCATAAGAGGGACATGAAATAGATGTTTCTTGTCCATGTACCACAACTAATTGTGTCATTTTTCAAAAAGAAAGGGAAAAAGTCTATTTTCATTGCTAAATCATGATCATAACTTGTTTAAACAAGATTTTATTATTATGCATAGAAAAATAACTGTACAAATGCTGCAAACAAGTCAAGGAAATGAAAGAACAGAGGTTAATAAAGCTTTTAAAAACCATACACACTCATACATACAAACGTAATAACTAAGAACACACGGTACAGCGCCAAGCACATAACAGTCAATAAATGTATATTTGATCGGATTTTGATATAAGCTATCAACTAGCCACCAAAATAAAAAATTTTAGCAACCAGATCACCATTTGCTTACTTCATAAAGGAATCTCTAATTTTAAGCAACAGAGGGGCTCCATGATACTATAAGAGCTGGAAGGCTACTTGGTCCCAATTTTCAGTTGTCTACTGGATATTTCTAACCTGGCTATTCAATCTCAAATGTTTAATTACAGTACTACAAAAATTTGAAAGCAGTTCAACTTTCCCTACAAATCAGTTTCCTTGACATCAGTATTCTAAGTTCAAACCTGACATTTTACTGTTCCCTCGCCTTATTCTATCAGTAGCTAGGTCAATACTCCCTTCACAAGTCTCTCTCATTTAGCTCAACCACAACTGCCCTAACACCTTACATCTGCCCTTCTGCTAATGCATTGTGACTGCTTCTCAATTCTACTCATTCCCCTTCCATCCTAATGCATCTATCACCTCCTGGTAATTCTACTGTGGGTGTGTATTTGCTTTGATCACATCACTTTTCTGCTAAATATATCCCAACTCTTGTTTACTGTAAAGTAACAGTCTGTTAGCATATAATGTAAGCTTTTCCATAATCTCACTCCCAACATGTATTTCAGATGTGGAATCATTCCTCTGAATCAGCAATTCTCAAACTCCTTTTCTCAGATCTCTTTACACCCTTAAATATTTTTAATACTTAAATACACTTGACAAATTTTTGTTTATGTAGATTACATCTATAATGTTTACTATATTAGAAATTGAAAAAAGAAAATTTTTATTTTTATTACTTCCTTTAAAAGTAACAATAAACTCATTACATGCAACATGAATATTTCTATGAAAATAACTTTATTCTCGATAACAAAAAATTAGAAGAGCAGAACTGCTTTAAATTTTTACAAATCTCTTTAATCTTTGGCTTAAGATAGCCAGATTCTCATACCTGCTTCTGTATTTAATCTGTTACATTATTTTGTTCGAAATATAGGGAAGAAATCTGGTTCAAACAAGAGACGTAGCTGGAAATGGGAAGAGCATTCAGATAGTTATGGATGTCTTTCTTTGATACTATGCCAGCATTTGACAAGTACTTGTTTTCCAAAAGGCTAACTGCAATGTGGCATTTGAAACCATTTTCAATGAACTTTCTGTACTCTGCTGTGTGAAGTCCACTGGTCTGTACTGCACATTGAATGAGTCTTTTACACTCTGCAGAATTTTATAACATCACACATTGGTTGTTTAGAAAACACTGGTCTGCCGAATTATACTGATCTTCCAGATACTGACATGTTTCATTATACAATCACACTGATGAGCACTATAAATCTCATTAGAAAAGTAAGCCTTGGGAGGCTGTGAAGTGCATGATGGCAGATATGTTCTCCAAAATTCTACTTTTTGATTTAAACTCAGTTTTCATCAACAGCAATAAATACTGTCAGCTCTTTTTCCTTAGGGTTGATATATTCCAAGCATCCAATCTAGTGCCTGCCACTTAACCAACTCTCTCAATAATAACTTACTAAAGGAATAAATACATATATGAACATCTCCACAAATGTATAAGCACACAAGAGGAATTTAAGGGAAAGGAAAGGAAAATCTGACACCCCTCTTCACTTTGATTTACTAAAAATATATGGTCTTACTGTGAACAAACAAAGGCCAAATTTATAAAACCAGAATGTTAAACCCACGGTTTCCATTAAAAAAATGAAATAGTTCCTTTCTTGATTGCACTTATTTTTTTCCATTCATATTTAAGTATTCTTATATAAAATTTAAAATCATTAGATATTAATTCTCTAGTGATATGGCATTCAGATTTCAAACGCTATTTTAAAACAGTAACACATTTACAGTGGCACAAAATGCTGTAATTTTTATAAGCTAAATAATAAGTAATAGCTTAATAATTATATGAAAGATAAAATGAAACAATTTCATTTTTAAAATTTTAAAGAAGAAAAAATTGGGATAACACCATTTCTTCTTATTTTTTAAAAATTATTAAATATACTTATTCAAAATACATGTATTTAAAAGAAATAAAAGTTTTCAAATCTAAGAATAATTTCCTATCAGTCTTACATGCTCAGATGAAAGACATAAAACATCACCATATAAATTTTACCATTTTTAGTCAAGTATTAAGAAATTTAAAATTCAAAATAAAATTTAAAAATTAAATTAAAAATATTAAACTTAAAATTCATAATTAAATTTAAAATTTAAATTTAAATAACTAATTTAAAATTTTAGATTAAGTTTTAAGAATTTAAATTAATATTTAATATTAAAATTAAAACATCAAATAAAATTTAAAATATTTTATGTGAACTTCTGGTTGCCAAAAAGTTCTTAAAAATAAACCTATTATGCATCCCTGACATGTAATACATTATAAAAAGACTGTGAGATAGTCATTTATCCAGAAGAAAAATGGAAAATTTCCCTTCCTGATTACAGAAATATAGTATCTCTCACAAAATTTTATTAATAATTTTGAATTTATTCAGTTAATCTAGTGGATTTCAAACTTTCAGTGAAGACTCTTGAATCTAATTTTTATTTTCTTGTTATTTTTCATCTATAATATGAATGGAGTATATTCATTTATTTATTAATTTGTTCCAGGTGCTGGGACACAGTAGTCGGGGGGGGAGGAGGGAGAAGGGCAGGGATGTGGTCTCTAACTTATAAAGCCTAATTCCAGTATTACACCAGATTTTAGGTGCTCACTAAAATCTGGGGAAAGGTTCTGAGTATTTCCTGAAAGCAGATTCTTTTTTAATAGGTCCCTATAAACATTCTCAAGTAAAGTTCATAACAGCGTCATGGTTGGCCTAATTAAGTATTCATTTTCTAGTTTCAAAAGTGGAAACAAGGCCCAAAGAAACTGAGCCTTACAGAGAACACAAACTCATAAGGTATTAATAAAACAAAAAAGCAAGCTACTGCCGCCTCCTAGACCCAGTACAGAAGGAGAATACCTCTAGCTTAAAAGGTACAAAGGTTATAGATTTTCACAATACTTTGGCAAGACACTGTGCACACTAATGGCAAAGTAAAATTGTTTCTGCAGCCTTGGAGTTCCACCCAAACCTGGATTTTGTCCAGCTGGTAATGGAAAAGGAACTGAACACTTTCCTCCCTGATCAGTTAAGGCAGTGAGAGTACAAATAAGGCACATCTCAGGATGTTCTAAAACTATGACCAAAAAGTCCTGGCTTTTAATGGGGCTAAGGGCCTAGAATAAAGGTACCCTCTCTGCCACCAATACTTTTAAGATGAACTGATAAATGTCAACCATAGCTCATGTTTTACACCTAAGTTTATACCTGCTGCATTAAAACAATGTAATGCTTAAGATGAAGGATTCTGGAGTCACATAGCTTGAGTTTGAATCCTGACTTTTCAATTTATGAGCTGCAGGAAATTAATGTCTCTACATCTCAGGTTCCTCAACAGAAAAATAAGAATCAAACAGTACTTACCCAAATGGTTTGTAAGGACATAATGTAAAATGGCTTAGAACATTACTTGGCATATAACAAGTGCTCGATTATTACTGTTATTATTAAATGGAGCCATTATCATTTATGGTAATATCATTTACAGTCTATCTATAACCTCATATTAAATATTCTATAATCAGTATTGCACTTATTCAAGAGTATTTACAAAAATGAGGCAACAGGCAACAATCAGAAATAAATTTACTCCATCAGCCAAAAAAGTCTCTTTAACTAGTGTCAGGTATATAAAACTTGAATCCTATCTAAAGAAATAAAAAGTTATCCAATTTCAAAACACAGCATTAATACTTTTACTTCCTTTTTAAGATAAGGGTAGGATAATTAGTCTTCCAAAGAAAAAAAACTTTTATCTCTGAATTATTTTTATTAAATGACCTACAGGATATAGCACCATGAAAATACAAATATTTTAAGAATTTCTAAAGATGCACTTTAAACCAAAAAATGACAGCTGTCAATAAAAATAAATTTGTATCACTTTAAGAAACCATTAGTCTTAAATAAGTGTTCACGGTTAATTTTTAACTATAAGACAAAAAAAAGCTTAATGTTAATTTCAGTGTAAAATCTACTTAATTTTATGGTTTACAATATAGAAAACATTTTGCTGCTTGTCGACAGCTGTCAACCAAATTTACACATATGAACTACCTCAAAGAAAGCATAGCAGGATCTCTTTTACACTAGTGGATTTTCATAAATAAATACTAGCAGCATAAACAAATAAATACTGAGTATATATATAATTCATCATAGTATGCTATATTGTAAATGTCTTAAAACTAAAGTTACTGAAGAAATGCATGATGATAAACACAATAAAACATTTACAGTCTTTGAAATTGCTTGTCACATTTTTATATAGCAGATTCCAAGTATCATATTCCAAGTAGTTCTAAGTAAAAGCCATATTTATGTCTCTAAAGGAGTAAAAGAAATGTGTCTCTCACTGAAATTGTCATCATCCTCTTTTATAGATGTCTTGAAAATAATCCTTAAGTTTTTTTTTTTTGTATCTACATGGCAATGAGCTAGCATAATAACAGTTTTTCAACTGTATAGGGACAATCTGAAATTGTCCTTTGAAATTTTTAAAAAAGTTTAATTTTAACTTTTAACAAATGAAAGTGCATCTGCATACTGTAGGTGCTTATTAAATATATATTGACTCAGTTTTCCAGCTCCTGCAAACCTAAATTTTTAGCTTACCATTCCTCTTTTATTAAGTCCGTTTCAAGTATGTTCTTTCTTTGCCCTGGGTAAATTAAAAATGTTAAGTTCTATGGTGTCATTGACAAACTCATTAACCAGCTTTGGATGTGTGTTGACACTCTGAAAATTAGGTGATGTCTGCAAAACATGAAAAAAGCATTACTGACTCCTGCCCAGCTCACCTGTTTTAAGGTACTCCTCAATAAGCATCACAAATGAAAGAGTAAGTTTCTTTAAACATTCTTATTCAGAATTGGGGAAGTGGGCTTCTAATTAGATTCACTCATTCAAAAATACTTAGTCAGTGTCAAAATACTTAACTAAAAAAGAAAGAAAGAAAGAAAGAAAAAACCCCACTCATAAAAAGCACTGAGAATGCAGCAATGAATGATATAGGCACAGTACCTGCCTTCATAGAGCTTTAAGTACAGTAGGCAGCTGTGAGAATCGAGAGCTAGAGAAAGCAGGTGATTGAGCAAGTAAAATTCAAAATGAAAATTTCTTACACTTCTTTAATCATGTGTAATGATCCAGGAAGTTATACTGAGGAATGGCAATATCTCCTATGCCTTGACATTTCCAAATAGCATCCTATGTGCTTTGTGAAAAAGGAACTCAATAGTATTTGTTGTCAGATGCATTACTGTGGGGGAAGGGACTGGGAGGAATATCAGCATACAGTCCTTCAATGTTTCATGAAAAGAACTGTGTTGGCCAGGTTTGCTGCTGTGTTAATTCAAGATGAGGCAATGCACCCATTCTTTGAAGTCGCATGACAATACAAGCAGAGAAGCACAGTAATACAGTTTATGATGCTACTTTCATCTAGCACACCAGATAACACACCTTAGCCTTTCATATTTCAAAATACTGCCCATGCTTGTCTTCTCTCATGGTTTCTGCATAGTAGTGATTAATGAGGTCATATTGCAAAACACTCAAATCTTTATGATGATTTCAGCCAGGATGTCTAGCTATCACATGAGGTACTGAGAGATCTGCATGCTCTTGTAGTGGTCAGCGTTACCACTGCAACTGGCCAGACGGAAGATGTTTACAATTTTGATGATTTTGCGTTGTGCTTTCAAGATGCTTTAAAAGCTTTCCAGATGTACCCACATTCCTCTGCTTTACCACATATGCTCCTTCATGATTATTTTGAAACGTATATTATAGTCAAGAAATTTTGCTTCCACTGAATAATGCATGAACTTGCCATTTTTATATTAAGTACACTTTTCATATCTACTTCCTAAAGAAGGCTGGGGTCCATGTTTTGCTTTGAAGCTGAAGCAATAATGAGAAAAGTACCTATGCACTGAATACCACAAGATGTTGGAATGCCAGCTTCTCTAAGATCTGAGAATGCCTGGTCTGCCAGTACTTAGTCTACTTTATAATTTTCCTTTGTTATCCAGAAAATTGTACAATTACCATATACTTTTAAGCATTCTGGTACTTGCTGCATGGTACTTATTCTGTAAGATAATTAATCAAATCCTGGTTCCTTTTGTTTTTAGCAAACATTACACTGTAAGCCAAAAATGGGATACTTATTAATTATTCTTTTAACATAAGAACATCTTAATAGAGTTATAGTATTAAGTTTTACTTTGAGAGAAAAGCAAAGAAAATGAGAAAGAGAGAGAGAACAAAGTACACATACAAACTAGCCAACAGAAAAAAAACAGCATCTTGGCAATTTAACGAAGAATAAACCATGAGATAAGTTTACATAGCAGTAGATATGTTGTGGAGAATTACTCAATCTGTACTCAGCTTCCTGCTGGGTTAAATGTGAGCTAAATTATTATTTTGCTTACATTTACGCCCTGGTAGATTGCCAAAGCAAAGCTTTCTTTTTAATCTGCTTTCTGCATTACAGCAAAAAGTCTCCAACTCCATACACTGCATTAGACCCAAAGTTATTCCTGAACTATTTTAACAAAGTACCTAGGGCCACAGAATTTTAAACTATTTCAAAGAAATGGACCAACTTAAAAAGATGATTTCATTAGAAATGTTTTATAACTTCCTTACTGTAAATATTTTCCATTTCATTATATCATGTTCTTTAAATATTAAAATCAATGTAGAATCCAACACTGCAGTAACAGCCTTTATAAATATCAATCATGGCAGCGCTGAGTCCATTTGCAAACTTACTTGCATGTACCTCTAAGCACCTACCACAGAGAAGGCTGGCATCTTCCATTAACTGAATAGATGAATAAACCTACTACCATGCAAAACAGGGACTACACTCATGTCAGAAAAGCTCTTCCAAATAGAAATCCCATGGTAACGCAACCCAGTTATAAAATACCTGATCGGTAGAACACACAGTAACAGTGCCTCACTATGGCAGGGATCAGGAGTTGGCAAGGAAGGCTGTAGCGCTTGCTCATCAAGACGAAGCCTGTGCCTTTTGAGAAAATCCTCAGATGGTTCAACCTTCCCACCTTGTATTAAAATCACTGCCTTGTAGAATAAAACTCAACAAAATAGACTCAGGCTTTATCTTAGACGCTTACCAAAGGAGTGTATCCTATAATAAATTTCCAATAGTGTGGTACCCAAAAATAACACTGCATCAGATCACAAACCCTTATTATTCTGAGAGTGAATCCATGGCCTTCATAACTCTTTTCTCCTTTGTTTTTTGTAGGTAATTACTCTCTGAGACTTGTATCATAGTATGTAAGTGGTGAAAGCAAGGAAGGCAAGGACACTTGAATGTACTCAACCAAGCACTGTGCTCAGGCATTATGCATAAGAGACCGTTTCACATAGGTATGAAGAGGCTGGTGCTAGGGTGTCCCCACTTTATTCAGACAGCCCTGCTGAGGCTCTAAGACACTGGTAACAAGTAGAGAACAAACTTGAGATTTGAATAAAACTATGGAAATCAGTAAAATTCTACTCTGCTATGCTGCTCAAGCTTTCAAAATGAGGCCAGCATATTAGTATGGGGAGCACACACTCTGAAGTCTAGAGTTCAAATGGCAACTCTGTCACTCACTAGCTATGTGCCTTTGGCCATGTCGTTTAATCTCTTTGTGCCTCAGCTTCCTCTTCGAAAAATGGGGACAATAGTAGTGAAGAAGAAATAAATTAATATTTGTAAAGTATATACAACATCTGGCTTAGTAAGCTTTGCACAAACATCCATTTAATGAATAAATCCTCTTAAAGTACAGCTAATCAAAAAAGATTGAGTGCTTAATACGGACAACATATTAAACTACACAAATGTAAATAGAGTATTTGAAATAAAATGTAATTTTACAAGAAATAACAAATGGTAGTAAGGATGTGGAGAAAAGGGGACCATGGTACGCTGTTGGTAGGACTGTAAACTGGTGCAGCCACTACAGGAAACGTATGGAGTTTTCTCAAACAATTAAGAATAGGACTACCATCTGACCTAGCTATCCCACTTCTGGATATTTATCCAAAGAACACAAAAACCCATCAATGGATGAATGGATAAAGAAAATGTGGTATACATGAACAACGGAACGTTATTCAGCTATAAAAAAGGAAATGAAATCCTGCCATTTGCAACAACATGGATGGACCTTGAAGGTACTATGCTAAAGTGAAAGAAGTCTGACAGAGAAAGACAAATACCATATGATTTTACTCATATGCTGAATAAAACACACACACACACACACACACACACACACACACAAACAAAAAACAAATTAGCAAACAAAATAAAACAAAAGCAAACTCATAGATATAGAGATCAGACTGGTGGCTGCCAGAGGGGAAGGAGGCTGAGGAGTGGGCAAAATATGTGAAGGGGATCAACTGCACAGTGATAGGTGATGATAACTAGACGTGTGGTGGTGATCACTCTATAGTATATACAGATGTTGAATTATAAGCCTGTACACCTGAAATTTATGTAATTAAAAAATAATTTCTTTTGATTACAAATGTAGGGCTCATTCCCTGTACAGGCCACCAAAAAAAACTTTGTTAATTTCATTAACAGACTATCAATGTTCCACATCAGAAGAACAAAATATGTGGGGGTTTTTTGGTGGATAAAATTTTAATTTTTGTTATTTAGTTTACTTACATCCTATTTTCACCCCCCATTATTACTGATAATAATGAATTATATATCACTTATGCTCAACCAATTGAAATCTTTCATTAAAAACTGATACTGCTGTCATAGAACAGTCTTTCTTAATTCAATATCAATTAACTTTAGTGGGAGAAAAATCAAGCACTCCACTGGATTTACTACTAAACATCTCACTGTTTCTTTCAAATTATCTCAAGAAAGTTACTACACACAAAAAGCAAAAAGCAAAAGCATGCGACTTATTCTGACATCAGGCCTTTCCCACTCTACCTTTTTATTGTACAAGTTAATTATCATTTAATCTCAAAAACTCTGAATTTGGAGACAAGTTAAACCACACATTAACGTTAGGCTTTTATAAAGTTAAACCACACATTAATGTTACACTTTTATAAATGGAATAATAATGTAATTTAACTTCTAGTATATTTATATTTACATATAACAATTACATATCCAGTGAAGTACATCATTTTTTTTTAAAGATGTGATTATGCTTAAGTTTATAAAACTGAAGGGAATATAATGCTTCCATTTCAATGAATGCTGCCGTATATTCAAAAGTATGGTTCAAAACATTTTGAATACCAGAATATCTGTTATCAAAGAGACAAAAAGTAAAATACACCGAGTAAAATGATCTGAACTTTCCTAGGTAATTTTCTCATCCTCTTTGTAAACCAACCTAATTTGGCAATTTGTGGCCAGTCGTCTGTTACAATTTTCTTAGAAAAGAACTGAACATGCTTAGAGGCTGTCATCAAAGTGAGGTGCACAGATAAAGCTAACTCGTTTAAAGAACAGAACAAATCAAAGAGATGCAACTACAAATCAAACACTATTCAATGATTCAAAGAAGTCCATTTCTCCTCCCCACAGCAAGCTTAAGGATCAGATAAACAGCAGAAAAGCTGCTTGTCAATGTTAAAATTGAATTTACTTACCTTGGCCCTCTGAGGGCAGTATTACCTAACACACAGACAGAAATTTCAGAAAACAATCCTTACCTACCATTCTAATAAAAATAAATTTTAATAAAACAACATGAAATGGGTATATCTGTTCATTATACATAACCATTTCTTTCCTTATCATTATCCATACTTATCTAAGCACAAGAATGCTTGTTTTCAAATGTTTCCAAAAAGTTTGAGAGGAAATATTTTCTTTTAAAACCAATGCATCGTGAAGGAAAAAGACTTGAAGTCTCATATTATGGATGCCATTCAAAATGTAATAAAATGAAACATTATATAAATGATTCTGTACTGTTTAAATAGTCTATTAAGTTTCTATTATATCTCCACAGAATAATTTATTTTTTAAAAATTGCAGGAAATCAGAGCATACAAATCTTTCAGTGAAGATAAAGTATTCATAGAGATTAACATTCAGCCCCAAATTACAGTTTTTCTGGTTTCTTCTTATAAGAAGCCAACAGCTAAACAGGCTCATTTGTTATAAACTACTCACTTATTAATAAAATATAATACAATTGACAAACTGGCAGTGTAGGGTCCCTCTTAATTTCCATACTGGTTCTGAAACTATAAAAAATCTTTACATAGAATAAAGATAAACAATTTACTTTCTAGAATCTAATGCAATGTGCATTGAGTACTTTATTCCTTTTCCTCAGAAAGTATCTATTTCACACAAAGTAGGAAAAAAGTTTTCTGGCATACACTTGTCAAAAGATTTCTTAGGATGTACAAAACAGTGAAAAACACCCTATATAGACCAGTGGTCTGACAGACTTCTAAGAATACAGAAAGTTGCTAACCTTCATGGTAGAGTCTTATGTGTAGTGACTATCCAGTCTAAACTGCACACCACCACCACCTCCCCACCTGCCACCCTGCAAATAAACCCAGCCTAAAAAACAGAGCTGTCTTATAGTGGGTGACCTACTGAAAGAAGATTAAAAATTATTACATGCAGGTAAATAACAAAATTTTCTTTTACACAGCAAGATCTCCTGACACGTAGTTTCTCCTTTGTAGAAATTTGCTTGTATTTAGAATTTCTGTTTACTCTTAAGAAAAGTCCTTGCTTCTATAACTTAAGGTGTATTTCTCCACTCAGGAACTATGTCATTACCTGGCATAACTTGGGATAAATGAGGTTTTAAAAATACATACCATTGGAATTAGGCAGTTTTATTCCTTTTAATTATACTATACCATGGAGATTTTTAAGGTCAAAGAAAACACTTTTAAATAAATTCCAAGTCCTATTTTACTAAGACAGAAAGTACAAAGAGCTATCTTAACAGAGTCAGTTGAACATAATGCAAATGCAAAGACGGGAAAGAAGGTCATTTCATAAAATTCTTTTCCATAATAAATATATACTTAAGTTTAAATATCTCTTCAGAAAGATGCCAGGAAACAACAGCTGCTGTTCTATGTGCTTTCACTTAAAAATATAAAATTATGAACTTTAATGCTGTGTTCCAGTCTCAAAGCAAGTAAGTGACTTGCCTAGCCAAAAAAATACATGAACTTCATGATTTATGCCTTTGTGCCTTTGTATTTTAATCATCTTCTGTTCTAAAAAGTGATACCAAGTTTACCAACCTCTTTAATCAGATTTTCTTAAAACTAAAACACATTAAAAACTTTAAGCCAAAACATTTAGCAAGATGCCTTAAAGAATGTCAGACAGTGAAATATTCTTCTGTTTTCAACATACTGGCCAATATTTTTTAAATTACTATTCATGCAGGATTCTTCTGAAGCACAATTCAAATACATCTATATTAACATTAAAAGCTAGAAGTTCCTAAAGTTTAATTATACCGAAAATACATCAAGTACAGTTTCCTCATAGGTGAAAATGTCCTCATTGTTAAATACTTTCATCCTAATCTGTAATACAACATTTCATAGGCTATGGGATATTTCCACTTTTTGGTACTATAAGTTGTTTTTGGTAGGCATAGGTTTAAAAAAAAAAGAAATTAGAGTATCTGAATACTGGCATTCATTACCATGTGCTATTAAACATTAAGATATCCTTGCATGAAGCTAGCTAATATTGCTTAAATTGTGTGTGCACATGTGTTTTTTTTTAATATAACCAACCAATTTATTCTTCAAAACCAAAAGAGAAGTCTTTCCTCACTATACCCAGTCCTATTAACCACTCATAGAAACTGGATCAGGCAGCTCTTCCAGGTGCAACATCCCCTGACTTTCATCCAAAATTATTGAGTAATATTTACTAAAGGGAGAATGCCTGATAAAAAAAAAATTTTTTTAAAGTAAAATCTTAAAGAACCACCTACATCTGAGTAGGAATTAACCATCCTGTACTGAATTAATTGATTCCCTCAGGTCAATCAAAGCCATTTCCTCTTTACTCCTCTAAAAAAACACTTCTGCTTATCCCAGCACTCTCATCACCATGAGCTTGATCAGTTTCTTTGTCTGCCAAATAAAGAGTTGGAACAATCAAATAATGCTTTAAAACTCCCTGAGGAGATAAGACATTCTTTTTAGTGCTCCTCGTTCACTACAATCATTATGCTTATTAACTGTAATGAGTTCAAAAAACTTATTTTAAAAATAATTATAACCCAAATACAGCTTAATTACTGGCCACAACAGAGGAAAATGTGGCTCCAAGATAAAGAGATTAATACTGAACTAAGAGAATGAATACAATTTTCAGCAATCTTGTGCTGAATTTTTAAGTAGAAAATTATTTTATAGGATACAATATAGAATCATAATTGCTGAATAATCATTGATCCCATACCCCTGAGTCACATCCAACAATTTTCTTTATATTCTCTTTAATGGATTTCCCTTCAGATTTATGAAATAATCACAAATTGCTAAATAAGCATAAGGTTCTAAGAAAACAACCTTCTATCTCTTAAATGGCCTCTAGAACTCTATGCTCTTTGCAAGAGAGTATCATATAAGCACTCCAATTACAACAGTTATAGGCCTTTAGACTTAAACATCACAACCAACAAAAATATTACTAATAGCTACGATTGCATATGTTCCAGACATTCCAAATATATTATCTCATTTAGTCCTTGCAAGATCTTGAATATCAGCGACTGTTTCCTTCTTTCAACACATGAAGAAACACACTTAAACAGGCTAAAGGGACTTTCATAAAGTCACTCATCTAAGTTAAGTGATATTTAAATGTGATGTGTGTAACTTCAAACATACTCTGCCCTGAATATTTCAATCACTGTAAGAATGTGTACTTGCCTGCACTAAGATTCCGCAAACGGCTCTGAAGTAATATGATCAACAAAGCACAGAATTGCGAGTCTGTCTCTATACAAGCTTGCTTTTGCTCAGCCTCTCACTAACATCCTATCCTGGCCGCTGTCAAACCACACTCTTAGTTCAACACCTCCACCTGGAAAATGGCATATTGCTTCCTCCCAACTTAGCAGGGATATCAGGACTGACTACGGAAATTATAAACATATGTACATAATTCCACATACAGAAATATGGACATATTCATGGCCTTCCAAATAAATGAAAAAACTAGATATGCAGACAAAGGAAAGGTCCAATGTAGCTGATGGTCCTTTTCAACAAATACAGATTAGAGTCACTTGAAAAACTGACAGAGAGACAAAGGTTTTCTAAATAGATCTGACCTCTATTCCTTTATGAAGAATAAAAAAAATAACAGATAATCTCCCTCTAGTCCTTTAAGAAAGACATCACTCTGGACACAAAGCTCTGTTGGTATGTCTGCCTTTCAACCACACTTAAGGCTTTTTTGCTCAATAATTATGCAACAAAACCATAAGTATTTTAGGAAAGCATGAGTTCACCAAAAATCAAAATAAAAACTCTTTTAATTCCCCAATTTTGGTAATATAAATCCAAATAGGAAAAAAAAAAAGTCAGGGCTTCTCTTTTCATTTTCTAATAATTTCATTCATATTGTGATAGCTTTTGATGTTTTACAAAAATTTGAGGTGTCCTACAATATAAGTACCTTTGAGAAATTTTACCTAACATCATTATTCCTTCTCAATTATTTACGGTCCAAGTAATAAAAAAACAGAGATTTAAATAAACATATTTACTGCATCCTAAATTTAAGTACTACCACAGCATTTAAAAAATGACAAATATATCAAATCTCTAATACCTAATGACAAGAATGAATCAGAAGGAAATATACAGCCAATTTATCACTCCATAATGAAAATGTAGGACTGTCATTTACAGAATCAAAGACAACCAAGAGAAAAAGAGTGTTAACCTAGAAGGCCGGGTTCTCGTACAACTTTGTTTCACAACTAATAACATCGAAGTTCAGACTATGATGGAATTACTTAGTAAATCTGGTACTCTCTCTCTCACCCCTAGTGGCTGGCTATAAAATCAATTCAGTTTCAAGTAACAGTTCACATACTGAGGCTAGTGTTAAACTGTTAACGTGTGCATTAAGAACATGGTGATTCACCTGACTTATTTCCTAATCAAAATCTCCTATTATCAGGTAGCAGTTCACACCTAATATTAACCAAATAGACTGTCTACCATCTATAAGGAGAAATAATAAATCTGGTATTGCCATTTTAAAGAGAAATTGTTTTCTAAAACTAGATGTGAATAAGAGAAGGAAGAGGAAGTACTAAGCCCCTAAACTAATTAGCAAACTAAGGGGAAGGGGCATGCAGGGAAACAATGATAATTAGTATGTACCCTTGGTTAACCAAATCCACACATACATTCATTCTGTATACGCACAAACATCAGCAGCATCATAAACCGTCTCAAGTTCCAGCCATTATTCAGTTCGACATCTGCACATGTTTATGCGTCTCTCCAAACAACCTCTTGAACACCCTGCTGGAGCTGTCATTTTTTTCTTCTCCCTATCTGGCAGATGGCAAGTCAACAATCGGCATCAACAGCAGCCGAATATCTCCCCCTCCATTCTACCCCCCTAAACAGACACAATAATAACTTCTTTGTGCTTCCCTACAATGCAGCTGCTTAAACCATTTTGCTACAAGGCTGCTTTGCCTTAATAAAAAAAAAAAAAAATCCCTTCTGTCAAGTCTAAAAAGCAGCATAATGTTAAGCAAGCTAAAGCCACAGCACAGCTGCAAACGGGCAGACACATTGACAGCTCCTCCCTTAACAAAGCCCTGTGAATTGAAGGGGGTTCATCTGAGGCTCACACAGTAATTAGTATAAAAAAGTCCGACAGCCTCTATTATGCTAAAGGAAAAAAAAAAACTGGACAGAACTGGGCTGCTGTTTTGCGTCAAGAGTTCTGCTGCAGAGTAGATAAATCATGTTGGGTTTTTTCCTCTCTTTTTAAAGACAGTAATAAGGAGGATGAGAGAAGCTAATTTGAAAACTTGGACACAGTAATTGTACCATATGGTGAGCATTTATCCTTTCTGAAATGCACGCTAACAGTCACTTACATGCACACTGCTTTGTTTTACAGTTGTTATTCTCTCTACCATATTCATAAAATGGATTTGAATATCTGATACTCAAGAGAAGTTGTGTGTAATTAGCAACAGAACTGCCCGGGTTTAATTTATTGGCCTTACACTGCAATCTAGCAAATGCAAAACAAAATTAAACAATGTGTCCACTTTGTAAAATGTTTTTTCTTTAACTCAATAAAAAATAATGAATACAGGTTCAATGGAGTGTTACTAAGTTAAGATACAGTATATTTTGAAAATTCCAAAAGAATAAGCTGTGGCTATTGTAAAGATTTCTACCGACACATTTCAAGATACCAAATCACCAAAAGACCTTCCACTATGATCATCTGGTTCAAGTCTGTATTTCAATGAAGCAGATATAACTCTCCTCTCTATATATTAGTAGACCTAGACTTAGCAGAATTTTCTTGTATGTATCCTAAAAATTTGCAGGAAAATCTGTCAGTTATTAAATAATTATTAAGTACTGTGTGCCAAGCACCATGATAGGTACTGGGAGATGGATATAATACCAAAAAGTTCTCATATTTCTAAAATAAAATCTGAACATAAATTGACCTAATATTTTTGTCTAGTTCAAAATTCTATAAAAATCCACCTAGTATTAAAAGTCTTCAATAACATTAGGACATTGTTTATAAATCCAAGATGCATCAGTGACATTTTTATGACAAAAAAAAATTGTGTTGAAAAAAATTGTTAAGATTCGTTTTTCTCTAAATTCGTTTCAATGCCAGCTGCATGCCTCTTTAGATAAAAATGTAGTGTTTATCTTCTATGAACTACATTCTAAACACTGAAATACTCTACTAGAACTCATATGAATCATTGAAATTTCAAGTGAAGTGAAATCATAGGTCTGAATTTCCACAAGTTACATGTATCCACAAGTACTGTTTTGATCAATATTTGAGGACATGAAAAAGTAATAATATATTTTAAGGAACTATTAGCTCAAATAGAACTCAAGAGTCTCTACTCAAGCTTGAAGTAATGTGTCTTTAATTATAGTTAACTGTGTATATGTCAATGGACATAATATCCCAACACTGTGACCCCCGCCAAGGCAGGCAGGCATAATTACATTCAGAAGGAACAGCCCATTCAACAAGTTCCACCAATGATTTTCTATAATAAATCTTTGCCTCGGAAGATATAAACTTAGAAGATAAAACCTTCATCACTCACTACTGGTATTGTAGTTTTCCTTTATGCTACTAGTATTGGGTCATAGGAACAATTTACCTTAAAATAAAAATCTCATTTTTGTAGGCTGCTTTACAGTTTACTAAACATTTCCAAATACTAAAATGGGTCCTAAAAGCTCATTATGCTAGATTAGAATTTACTTTGACGTACAGTACAGAATTATATAATAATTATCCCAGTTATTTAAATGAGCAAAAGCTCTAAGTATATGATAATATTGTTTGGAAAATAGGTTCAAAGATGTGACCATCAAATGACTGATCTCTTCATCGTGTAACAATACAAAGCCACTCTGTGGAGAAACAGCAAGTTGATTCTGCTTAGAAAAATCAAGGTGAGGAAGGAAATTTTTCTAAGTTGAAAGCTCCATTTAGTTATAATACTTAGAATGTTAGATGTGAATAAGGTCTGAAAACTTCATAATTATGGGCTTGACTTCATAAAAACTGTCACTACAGCATTTCATCAGTTTCTCTTAGCTAAATCTACCAACAACTTCTATACTATCTAAAACCATTTTGTAGTATGTCAATAATAATACAAAAAAATCTAACTGTCCAAGGGGATAAATTAAGACTATTTTACAAGCCTCTTCTAATAAGCGTATTTGTTAAGAGTACAAATAGTAGTTTAAGAAGAATGCCTTGTTTGTGTAATCAGAATTCTGAAGATTTTACCCAAGGCGGGATGGCAAAGGGGAGAAAGAAATTCAGACCGAACTAAGCTGTTAAGAAAATATTCACAAATTAGAATTATACAGCCAAGTGATACTACAATGTCCAATAAATATTCTCATTTGATATATCTACAACATATCTTTTTAAGAGTTCATATATGCCACAGAAGTAAAAAGTTGTTTCTTGTTAAACGTGAATAACTGAAGTCATCATAACAGGTTTAACAGGTACCACGTACAATTTATAATGTTCAGAGTACTCTTAAATACTTGCAAATATCTCGTCAAAGTCTGTGACACGCCACTAAGAAAATAATGCAGTATCTACTGATGCCCTAACGATGGCAAACTTGATCCAAGACATGAAGATTCAAGAAGGCTAACATATTCATACAGACTTCTTCAAGAGGAAATAAAAACAATGCATCAGTTTACAACAAATTTCCCATTTCTGTAATAAAAGCACATCAAGCAATAAAAATGCCTATCACGGGATTTCAAGTCAAGGGGACCTAGAAGTTAAAAGACAATGATTACTTAATATGTTATTATGATTGTGTATAAAACAAGGCAAGAAAAGAGGTTATTTGTAGAACAGTGTTCAGAAGCAGGCCTCAACCAAAGATATACCCCTGATATTTGTCTCTATCTTAGTGCTCTTTTAGGGCTCTTTCAATTGCAAGGAACAGAAACCCACTGAAGCTAATATAAGCAAAGGGTTCTCACTGTGAGAACACAAAAATCTCATCCAAGGAAAAGAGTTGTATCGGTAGAACTTAAGTAAATTAGATCTGGGAAATGGCAAACATCACTTCCCCTTTGTCTTGTTCAGGGACTGTGGATGCTCTGGTCTCTCTTCTTTCTCCCTCCCATTCCTCCTACCACCCCACTGCATCTCTCCCAATATGTCTCCAGCATTTTCATATTCTCTCTACCTACTACCTCCTCACCTTGCTTATACGTTTGGTTCCCTCATAAGTTAATGGCAATTCCAACCCCAACACAATGTTATGGCTTTACCTCTCCATCTCCTTGAAGGAACTCTTGGGTCACATATCCGCTCGCCAGCTTCACTGGGGCTGGGGTTTTTATCCCAAATAATAGGAGGTGAGGGGAGAGAAATTTTCCTTAGAAAGGCGTACAGAGAAAGCAATAAATCATTGGTGTCTCTAGTACACTTAGCCACACTACTTCTGTGTGTGTGCGTGCTTCAAAAAACATTATTTCTAGTTTACTAGATTAGTTTTAGCAATTGGAAAAAATTACTAATTAAAAGCTTTCTGGAATAAGTCACTGAATATGTTAAAAACAATTAACTTACCCAAAACTGCTTTGTTTTGTATGACTGCTATATAGAACTATTAAGGCATCCAGGCAGAACTCACTTGAGTCTGTCATCTGCTGTTACTACATAAAACACAGTCATTTTTATACTAGTGAGTAGTTTTTACATCATATATTTGAGAATAACACTAATCATGTGGCAAAAGTACATGTAACTTCTAAATAATGATAAATTTAGTTTGTACTACAGTCTTTAGGATACTACCATTGTACATTAGGAATCTAAATGCTTCCCCAAAAGTCTTATCCAGTAGTTTTTAAATTGTTGATCAAGATTTTTAATTTTCAAAGACAAGGTAGTACCAAAAATACCAGGGTAATGGCAGACTCCACCTGACAAACAGACAGAGTTCCAAAGGTTATTTAATTTGTCAGAGATTTAAAACTTAGTTTATCACAGAAATAATTTTACCACTATAAGTGGTAGTTAATTTCTACATAAGTCATTAGTTGAAAAAGCATTATCTGGTATTAATCATAAGACTTGATATTTTTACAATACATCAGTTTGTTTTCACTCCTGTTATTTCATGTGATCCTCCCCTCAACTTGTGAGACAGGCACGTCAGTATTAATATTCCCATAAGCATTTCTGTTCCTGTACATGGCACACAAAGAACTAGGAGACGTTTTGCTCAAGAGTTTCAAAAATTTAAGTGCCGGATGGGAGAAGAGAATAGATACTGCACTTCCTATCATTAGATGGCCATATAGTAAAGATACTATCAAAGAAATTTGAGCAAAAGGTTGTGCCAAATCATTCCTTAGGTCACTTATTTTTAACATAAGATTTCAGGATATTATTTTATGGATTAGAAAACTGACACTTAGAGCTATTAAGAGACATGGACCAGCTCTTTTGACTTCAAGTCCAGTGCAGTTCTTGCTAACTTGTAGATCACAGAGCATACACTCTACATTATACATACAAAATATCCTGGAAACTCAAGTCATCTTTAATAGCATTTCAATTTTTAAAATGCATTATGATGAATCCAGGACACTCAATATACAACATGCATGATCTTCGACATGCAAGGGACGAAGCGTAGGATGAAAGATGAGGCTATATTCTTTTCATGCTGGACACTATATACAGGAAGAAAGAGGACCTCTCCCTCCAATCAAAGGTCACCCTTGCTTCCACAACAATGTCCAAGGTGTAGGTCAGATAGTCTCTTACCACTTGAATAAAGGCAATTTCATCTGCAGCTGAGCTGCTAGGAACAGTGGCTAAGAAAATCTTACAGCCATTGCCACCATATGCAAGACCTAGGACATGGGTATTCATAAATCCATGACTGCTTATATTCTCTGTGTTATCATTTACACGGGAGATGGAAAATTGGAACCATCAGATCGGTCATGTAATGTATTATAAAATTATATGTATTATTATCTCTTCATTTTTAAAGTCCTAAAAAGCTACCTAAGTCACAAGTATTTTACCAATCTGCATTTTTTTATTGGCTGATGGAATCCAGTTTCGAGGGACAAAAGGTTAAATGGTATCAACTTAATGAGAAAAGTAAATGTAAATGTTAATAAAATGAATTCATAAATGTTTTCCTTTTTAAACATTCTACGCAGTATTTTACATGTTTAAAACATAAGGTAAATATCACCTATATTGAGGCTTTATAAAAGTATGATATACTGTATTTTATACATGCTTAATTAAATTCTTTTCATGTGCCTAAAGAATGACTCATTTCAGAAATAATCCAAGTAATGCACCTGAATTGCAGCACACAGACACACAGGTTTGCAACTCTGTTCATTTAAACATGACACCTTTCTCCAAATATGTTTTGTCAAGATATTCATTAATTAAACCTGAAATAAGCAAAAAACACATTTGTAAACTGCATATGGAACGAGGCAAAATTCCTGTACTTAAAACCAATAGAGTTTAAAATCCTATCCAACTCTTAAATTTGATTTTCTTATTTCACAATGTTCCCTACTCCTCCAGCTCCCAGGACTCCTATGTGTGTACACTATAACTCCCTGCTCTCTCTGTTTTTCATATCAGTCCCTTAACACATCATTCCAAATTTTTCTCACTACCCTTTATTCACTTCTCCTCTCTGAGTTAGTTCCACAGTGACTCCTCCTCCAACTGGAGACAGACTCAATTTCTCACTCCCAATTTCACTTTGTTTTCTTGACTCCCACTTCCAATTCCTAACAAAGAGAATTAAATTTTGAGTAAATTATTCATACTAACAAGTACTGAGTGTATCAGAGAGCTGCTTAAAGCAATGAACCACAGGATCTTACTGGCTTAACACAACCAAAATTATATTTGAGGCTCATGTAAAGTCAAACAACTGTTTCTTATCTTTGGATGGCTCTCCTCCAGGCAGTGATTCAAGGACACAGACTCCTTCCTTCCAGAGGCTTGACCATCTCCTTGGCCTCAGGATTGCCATTAGAAGAGACAAGAGAAATAGGACTGAACACAAGAGATGTTTATAAGCCATGCCTAGAAGTCACAAAACTTAATCCTGCTCATATTTCAGTGGCTAGAACTTAGACTCATGGCCACACTTAATATCAAGACAGCTGGGAACAGAGTCTGGATGTGGGGGGTAGAGGTAAGAGGGATATTCAAATGAGTTCAGTGAACAAGTAGCCAATCTCTGTTATACTGAACATCTAATGTATACTCTAAACAAATTCTTAACTATCTTCTATTGCAAGGGACACATAAGAAATGAAAGCAAATACACAACTAAAAATGGTTAAAGTGGTAAATTTTATGTGTATTTTACCACAATTAAAAATATTTAAAAAGAAAAAAAGAAACTAAATCAGCCTTTGCTACTAAGGAGCTTAATATCTTTTCAGTAAGATATACAGACACAAAAGACAGTCAAAAAGCATATTTCAATGTGAAAAGTATCATGTCAAATATAAGCAAGTGTCAAATACAGGTACAGTTTTCATGTGTTTTAGCATACGTATCACACACAGAGTTATGATTTTTATCCTAAATAGGGTCTCAACCTGACAGTCTGGCTGGTCTGGTCTAAAGGATGTGAGGATAAAAAAGCATATTTGGTAATCTCACAATACTGCCTTAATTCAAGAGTTTAACCAGTTAAAGAGGTACTCTCCTCAAATATGAGTATCTTTCAAAATTAATAAAAATAATAGACATTAAGGGTTAATGCAACTTGGGGCAAGTCAAAATGTAATCATCACTTGTCTTTTTTTTTTTAAAACATCTTCCTAGCTCACAATATATCGCTCAGAAAAAAATTAGCAAGTAAATCTTTTGGAGTATGTGCTGCAACACATTCCACTGGCAAACTGGGCTACAAATATAAATAAGTAGTATTCTTATAATTCTAGTATTTTCTTACTATTTTTTATATCATGGAGAGAAAAGGGAATTAACAACCCAGGAAACTTTATTATTCCAGTGTGATCCTATTTGTTTGATACTTTCTCTAACAAGGTACCAGTATATTCATAGAGCGCTAGACGGTCAGTCCTACAGGGCAGCAGCTATCAGCGTGGTATAAGGTAGCACTTTCAGTTGCTCCTGGACAAGGAACATCAGAGGTGGGATTACAGTACAGATAACTTTTTTCTAAAAGATTTTAAACACTTAGGAATTATGATATGCTTCAGTTTTCATACCAGATTTGAATCTCTTCATCTTAACATAATAAAACCTCTAGAAGGGCCAAGCATAAAACATTCCAAATAATTTCCAAACACATTTTAGAAATGAATACATTTTAATTTTATAGTCACTAAAATTTACATAGCTTAAAAGGTCATGGCAAGTGTTATGTTATTCTCATGAACAAAATGTTTAAGAACAATTCATACATTTTGACACATCTACTAAATTCATGTCCCAAGTACTAAGACTTCTGGCTTAAGATTTTATTGTTTTATTATGCTTACATTTGAACTTGTTACCATAAAAGAGAAACATGCTATAATACAAAACTTTAAGAGACCTATAACTGAAATAGAAATTACCTAAATTGACTTTATAATATACAATCATAATTCCATCAAAGCAGTTCCAACTAATTTTTTACATTTCTAAGCCATATTCTCTGTTCATGCTTTTGAGTTTAGGGATATGAATAAAAATGCTAAGGAGAAAACAATATAGCTGTCAAAATTTGTTTTATAAAAGATGTTCCTCAATCACTAAAATTCATCTTTTCCAGTGACCACCACACCCTGACCCCCGGCCAAAGCCTTTTAAATAAAGTCAGAGGGCTGTTATATAACACAGAGAGAGTCAACAAATTCTTTCAAACTAAAAAGAAGAAAAATTCCAAACTGGAGAACCGTGAATGAGAATGCCCTGCCCAGTCCCCACTGGAAGAGGAAAATTTCTTCCAAAATGCAGAAAAATAAAGACTAAACCAACTCAGAAAAAGAAATATCATAACAAATCACACCTCAAATATTATTATTAGATATAAGTAATATAAAACCAAATATCAAAAGTATCTTGTCTAGGAAGTAATTAATGTCACTCAAGAAATGGATGAAATAAATCTGGGCACTTGTTTTAAAAATTATCAAAGGCACGTTTCATTCAGTATTTATCACTTTCATTTAAAATACTCAAAGTGAAATTGTTGATATGTAAATGTTGTCTTTTCTTTCTTATGTATCAGCTTACAAGTAATAATAAGGCCTGAAAGACAATTTACAAGAATGACTTGATGCTGCTATACTCAAAATAAACAAACCATAAATATTTGACCTAGCTCTTAGCAGGTCCTTTATCAATAAGAGTATTACAAAGCAGCCAAAGCCTCAATCCTAGTATAAGAAAAATAAAGTTGGCTGGCATAGGAGAGTGTTTTAAAGTGCTTTTTGAATACCCTAGTCTCACACTCAAATCAGGAGCATCTGTCCACCAACTGTCAAGATAATGTCTAGCCTAGTAGTTTTCCTGAATTCATCATTATTCATAAATTACTGTCACTATTCAAAAAAAAGAGCAAATAAATAAATAAAAAGTCACACTTACAAAACTAATTTTTTCTATATGACATAGTTGAGGTAAATACTATCACTCTGAACCCAGCTGATTGCCCCTCCACCTCCAGATCTAAGAATGCAAATTAAATTTTCTCTTGCATTGATAATTCATTAGATTCTATTAATACTTCTCACTTTCAATTGTTACTAATTCAAGGATCTGGTCCCTATACTCAAAGCCTCTACCTCACCATTAATTTCATAACCAGATATAGAATAAAAGCACGATGCGGTGATGACTAAGGAAATTTCTAAGGAAAACGGCACAACAAAAAAGTATTTTCATTAGCTCCTTTTCATATCACACTAGAAAATTCAAGTTAAATCAAGTTGTCTCCCTCAAGAAACTTCATTTAAAGTTGACCCCTATGAAATGCACATCCTTTTTCTCCACGTCATATACAACAAATTACATTTCATAACAAACATATAGATAATCCTCAAATTATTCAGAAATATCTCCCTGGGCAACAAAACAAGTCTCAACAAATTTAAGAGGATAAGACTTACATCAAGCACTTTACCCAACTACAACAGTATGAAACTAGAAGTCAATTACAGGAAGAAAAATGGGAAAAACACAAACACATGAAAACTCAACAACATGCTACTAAAAAGTCAATAGGTCAATAAAGGCACCAAAGCAGAAATCAGAAAATACCTTGAGACAAATGAAAACGAAAACACACTTGTCAAAATCTATGGGACACAGCAAAAGTAGTTTTAAGAGGGAAGTTTACAGTGATAAAGGCCTGCCTGAAAGAAAAAGAAAAATCTCAAATAAACAACCTAATCTACCATTCTAAAGGAATTAGAAAAAGAAAAACACACAAAGCCCAAAGTGAGCAAAAGGAAGAAAATAATAAAGATCAGAGCTCAAATAAATAAAATAGAGTCCAAAGAAACAATAGAAAAGATCAATGAAATCAAGAGCTGTTTTCTTGAAAAGATAAACAAAATTGATAACCCTTTAGCCAGGCTCATTAAGAAAAAGAGACAAGACTCAAATAAACAAAATAAGAAATGAAAGAGAAGTTACAACCAATATCACAGAAATACAAACAATCATAAAAGAATACCATAAACAGTTATATACCAATAAATTACACAACATGGAGAAAAATGGATAAATTCCTAGAAACATATACTCTCTCAAGACTGAATCAGGAAGAAAAAGATAATCTAAACAGACACAATACTAGAACTGAAATTAAATCAGTAATCAAAAAACTCCCAACAAACAAAAAAGTCCAGGACCAGATAGCTTCTACAGGGGAAATCTACCAAATATATAAAGAATTGGTATCTATCCTTCTCAAACTATTCCAAAAAATTTAAGAGGAGAGAACATTATCAAATTCATTCTATGAGGCCACTGTTACCCTAATACCAAAACCAAACAAAGACACTACCAAAAAGAATTACAGGCCAATATCCCTAAAACAGATGCAAAAATCCTCAACAAAATTTTAGCAAATGTATATATAAAAAGGATGATACATCTATAAAAAGGACATACACCATGATCAAGTGGGATTTATTCCAGGGATGCAAGGATGGTTCAACGTCCACAAATCAATCAATGCGATACACCACATTAACAAATTGAAGGATACAAACTACATGATCATCTCAGTAGATGCAGAATAATCACTTCACAAAATTCAACACCCATTCATAAAAACACTCAACAAATTGGTATAGAGGGAACATATCTTAACAAACAAAAGCCATTTGTGACAAACCCACAGCTAATATCAAACTCAATGGGGAAAACTGAAAGCTTTACCTCTAAAATCAGAAACAAGCCAAGAATGCCCACTGTCACCATTTCTATTTAACACAGCATGGGAAGTCCTAGCCACAGCAATCAGACAAGAAAAAGAAATACAAGGTATCAAAATTGGAAATGACAAATTTTGCAGACTGCATGATACTATATATAGAAAACCCTAAAGTCTCCATCAAAAAACTATTACAACTAATAATGAATTCAGTAAAGTTGCAGGATACAAAATCAATTAACAGAAATCTGTTTCTTTTTTATACTAATAATAAACTATCAGAAAGAAAAAAATGAAAACAACCCCTGTTATAATCATATCAAAAAGAATAAAACACCTAGGCATAAGGTTAACCAAGGAGGTGAAAGATCTATACTCTGAAAACTATATGACACTAATAAATGAAACTGAAAATGACATAAATAAATGGAAATATAATTATGTGTTTATGGACTGGAAGAATTAATATTGTTAAAATGTCCATGCCACCCCAAAGCAACCTACAAATTTAATACAATCCCTATCAAAATACCCATGACATTTTTCACAGAATTAGAACAAACATACCCCAAATTTGTATGGAAACACAAAAGATCCTGAACTGCCAAAGAAATCTTGAGAAAAAAGAACAAAGCTAGAGGTATCACACTCCCTGACTTTACACTTAACTACAAAGCTACAATAATCAAAATAACGTTGTATTGGTACAAAAACAGGTAACATCAATCAGTGGAACAGAAAAGAGAACCCAGAAATAAACCTCCCACACTTTTGGTCAATTAATCTCTGACAAAGGAGTTAAAAATAACAATGGGGAAAAGATAGCCTTCAACAAGTGGTGCTGGGAGAACTGGACAACTACATGTAAAAGAATAAAATCAGAATATTTTCTCACACCATGTACAAAAGTAAGCTCAAAATGGATTAAATACCTAAATGTAAGGTTGTAAACCATAAAACCCCTAGAAGAAAACACAGGCAGTATACTCTCTGATGAATGTTTTAGCAATATTTTTTGGATCTGTCTCCTCAGGCAAGGGAAACAAAAGCAAAATAAATAAATGGGACCTATTTAAATTTAAAAGCTTTTGCACAGTGAGGGAAATCATCAACAAAAGAAACAAAAATGCAACCTCCTGAATGAGAGAAGTTTTTTGCAAATGGTATGTCTGATAAGGAGTTAATATCCAAAATATATAAAGAACGCATACAACTCAGTATCAAAAACAAAACAAACACCACACACAACCAAATAACCCAACTTAAAAATGGGCAGAAGACCTGAATAGACATTTTTCCCAAGACATACAGATGGCCAACCAGCACATCAAAAGATGCTCAACATCACTGATCATCAGGGAAATGCAAATCAAAACCACAATGAGATATCACCTCACAGCAATCAGAATGGCTATAGTCAAAAAGACAACACATAATAAACATTGGAAAAGATGTGGAGAAAAGGGAACCCTAGTACACTGTTGGTAGTGATGTAAATTGGTACAGCCACTATGGAAAACAGTATGGAGGTGCTCAAAAAATTAAAAATAGAACTACCATATCCAACAATCCACTCCTGGGTATACATCCAAAGAAAATGAGAACACTAATTCAAAAAGATATGTGTACTTCAATGTTCACAGTAGCATTATTTATAGCAACAAGATACGAAAGCAAGTGTCCATCAACAAATGAATGGACTGTAAAATGATTATAAATCAATAAAAAATGTTAAAACAAACAAACAAAAAAAAAAACAAATGAATGGAAAAAGAAGATGTGGGGTGTGTGTGCGCATGCATGTGTGTGTATGCACAATGGAATACTACTCAGGCATACAAAGAGAATGAAATGTTGCCATTTGCCACAAAATGGATGGGCCTAGAGAGTATTATGGTTAGTGAAATAATTCAGACAGAGAAAGACAGATACTGTATGTTTTCATTTATATGTGTAAATTACAAAATAAAACAAAGGAATGATATAACAAAACAGAAACAGACTCAGATACCATAAATAAACCTGTGGTTACCTGTGTGGATAGGGGGAAGAGCAAGATAGGAGAAGGGGATTAGGAGGTAAATAGACTAATAGGTATGAAGTAAATAAGATACAAGGATATAATATACAACACAGGGAATACAGCCAATATTTTATAATAACTTAAAATGGAGTATAATCTATAAAAATATCAAATCACTATGTTGTACACCTGAAATTAATATAACATTGTAAATCAAATGTACTTCAATTTAAAGAAAATATTTTTCTGAGCCATTGGTTTAATACTCTGTGAGACTGCTGGGGAAGACAGGGCCCTTGTCCCTGAGGTCCTGAAAGGAAAAAGTCCACTGTCAGGAAACAACTGAAACATATGAGGCAGGACAAAAATCCAGACAAGGAAAAAACAAACACTAAGAATTCACAGAAAGGCAAGACTAGTATTTTCTACTTTACACAGTAATAGAATCAGTTAGTTATCTCTCTATTTTCAGTTGTATAAATCTACACACATTAGGAACTATTAAGTGAAAAAATCAGTAGTCAAGAACAAAAACTGAGAATCAATAGTGAAGTTGTTTCCAAAGACATAATTTTTTTCAAATACAAAAAATGAAAAATTTTCCACATTACTGTACCTTAAAGTTACTTATATTTTTGACAAAATTATGTATTAAATATTTCCAAGCTGAAGTACATTTTTTCTTATTGCATTCCATCATAATTTAAGAGAATGAGTCTCAAAATTTAGTGTAAATATGAATTACCAGGGGCACTTACTGTAAATGCACCTATCTTACAAGATTCCAAACCTACATATTCTAATTCCAGTTTCTGGAAAACTGCATTTTTAATAAGCATTCCAAGGGATCCTAATACAGGGAGACTATGGCCTATCCTTTAAGAAATACTAAGTCACTGCTAAATTTTTACTGGGAGAAGATACTTGGTCTTTTCAAGTCTGTCTTGATTACTCTGTTGCTGGGCATTGTGACAGATTTTAAGTTTGATGAATTTGCAGTTCCAACTGGGCGATGACCTACTCCCTAATATGTAAGCCAAATCCAATTCATTCATTTGTGACAGGTATACAAAAAAGAATAAAGACTGGTTCTATATGTGTCAGAGGATGCTTAAGTAAATTCTAATGGTAACATCTGGAAAAACTCCCTGAAGACTTGGGGTTTTTTAATCTACCAATAATAGTGAGGTTAGTATTATTCGATCTACCTACTATATGTAAAAATATTTTACACATATAAAGTGAAGTCAACTAATGCAGATAAGAACCTAAAACTATAGCAAATATTTAATATAGTCTTTTAGTAATAATCTAAGTTCGGTTTCTATGACAACTTACAACAGTAATTTCTCAAAATTACAGAAAACAATCTTCCTGAAAAACTTTATAGTTGCTCAGTTTACTAACCAATATTCTCCTTCTCAACCCTAGAGAAAGTTCTTTATCTATGGGCAAGTCCAAGTCCTCAGTACCACAGCCATAAAAGAGTTGTCAAAACAACATTTAAGAAAAAAAAAAAATACCAAAGATGTAAGATTTCAAATGGGTCAAAATGCTCAAATTAAAAGTCCAAGTTATCTTCTTTTATGGTTCTCATAGTCCTTAAAAGCCAAAGTATCCTCATGAAAAGCAAGTAATTTGGTGATAAGGATAGAGAGCAAAGAGGAACTCATTTTACCCAAACACCTGGCATCCTTCAACAAATCTACCATATAAAATCAAAGCAAGGCAGATAAGGTTCTGCCAATCCTATCCTGGTTAGGCAGTTGCACAGGTGGCCCGGTCAAGGCTCCCTGCCTGAGCTGAGGGGAGAAATGTCAGAGCCGTGCTAAAACCTGCCTCCTGTGGTGGGCCCACTCAGTCTTCAAACAGATTCCTTCCACACCCCCAGGTCATGACAGAAAATGAGCAATTCACACAGTATAAATGTTTTTGTTTAATGTGAACACGTTAACATTCAAAAGGAGCCCAACCTAGATAATACACACTGAGGCTGAATACACACTTCTCGTCAAAATCAGGACAAGGGAGCTCAACTTGACATCTGTTAAAGGAATAAAAATAAATGACAGACAACAGACATTTAATCCTAGGGTCAGTCTTCATAAATCAGCCTATAATACCAAAGCTTTATTATTATAAGGATTCTTGCCCTTAACTGCAATTTATAGGTTGAAACATGCAAAGCTGAAACTCTATTCTTGAAACAATGCCTTAGCGGTATTTAGAACTCACGAAACCAAGTTTCATATCCTCTCAGTCAACAGAAAAGGAAACTCCACCCTCATATTTCAGAGTATTTCTAGTAAAGAAAAAAAAGTAAAGCCAAGAAAACGAGGCATCATAAATATTTTAGAAACATTTACTCAAAAATTTAATGGATCTGACCCTGACCTGAGTTAAAATAATAATAATAATAATAATAATAATAATAATAATAATAATAATAATAATAATAATAATAATAATACTGATTTGATAGTTACCCATAGGGGAATGTTGATATTTTTAAAGAACAGACCTAACTGTATGAGGGCCATAGTACAAGTAAAATATTGTAATCCTATGACATTAACAGCTTAACGGAAATCATATACAAATTGGGTATTCAAACTACCCATTCCCTAAACAACTTACTGTCTACATTAACAGGACTTTTCTATTCCTGGAGACCTTGGCCTAGTCAAATGGTCTGACTGTTATTACAGCCACTTGCTGAAACACCCGTTACCTATTCAATGGAAAGTATCAACAGAGTTTGCTAAGATTTTTTGAGTTCCTTAATGCTATATCATGGTCCTCATACAATCCTAATCAAAGACACACACGCACACACACACCCTCCTTGTACTCACTTGCCTTAAACCAAACTTTGGCCCTCAGTACATATTAACCTTGCCTTCTTCCCTCCAAGACACTGCCACAGCTCAGTCCATGTGGCATTCTCACTGTAGCAAGCAATCAACTCAGCTTTGTCTTATCAACACATTGTGAGGGAGATATTTGGAAAGCCAGAATTTGACACTATGCTAATTATAAATTTTAATAATTATCAGGAAAAACTTTAAAGAATTCTTAGGAACTTTCAGCTTGCTAATGCATCATATTAGCAATTATATATTTGGATTATAAAGCTTCTTATTTTACCTAAAACTTTACGAAACAGGGCTAGACAGGCAATCACAGTGCTCTTTTAGAAAAACTTCTGATCATACACTGTCAATTCTTCAAGGTTTCAAAGGATAACCAGTTGAAAGAAAACTTTAAAACACTAAAATCTTAAAGCTTTCTAAGATGAATGAGTTTAAAGTATATGTTCTTAAAATTACAAACCCATTTACATTTACAGTCTGTAGACTTTAAGGCAGGAGTCAAACGCTAGACTTCCCAGGAGAGGAAGGGAATTATTAGGGAACAAAGCATCTAAGGAAAATCCAGTTTTCCTTTAGAGTCACAAGGTAGTCCAATATTTAGGCATCAGCTCATTTCAAGAGCCATGAAAAATCAAAAATGGAAGGCCAATGAGTTCAAAGAAGCCAAGATAAGAAAGTGTTTCAAGAAGGACTAGTTGTTAATTATGCTGAATGAATAATATTAAGAAATGGGAGAAAGATAAAAGAATAAAAAATGATCAATGGATCTGGGAAGCATGGATGCCAGCAATTTTGACAAGAGCTTTTTCAATGTAATAGTAAGAAACGCAAGCACACTAGAGTGGTTTAGAAAGGTAACCATGAGGTGATGAAGTGAAAGCTGGCAGTGTAGACAAATAGATTCAAGAAATTTTATTACCAGGGGAAGCAGAAATCAAGGCAATAACTGGAAGGGAGCAAGATGCAAAGGGAGGCTTTTCTTCTTAATGTGGAAGTTACCCATGCATGTGTACTTGCTGGTGTGAATGATAAAATTTAAGAGTGAGAGTCGGGTGACACAAGAGAGGGAATAACTAACACTGAGATGTCTTTGAGAAGACGAAAAGTGATGGAATCCAAAATATAGGTGAAAGGAAGAGCATACTGAGCTTAAACATTGAAATATGGCTGGAACATAAATTGGTATAACCTTCCCAGATAAAAATCTAGTGCTTCATAGATTATAAGGAGCCATGAAAATAATCATACCCTTGACTCATTAATCTCATTTGTAAACTTCTATGTAAAAATAAGTCCAGAATCTATCTTAACTATCTAATGATTAAGGAGAACTGTTAGGTAAATTATAGGATAAAACACTTATGACAAGTCCTTATGACATGGGAAAATGTTTACAGTGTTAAGAGAAAAGAGTAGGATTCAAAATTCCAAATGCTGGATTTTAAATATATATCAGTATGTGCACAGACAGAAAAATGAAGGAAACAAAATATTCACAACTTATCTCTAGATGGAAAAATTAAAGAGTATAATTTTCTTCTTTATATATATTTTTAATTTTTCCCCCAATGAAAATAGATAACTTTAAATACCAGAATAAAATAATTAATTTTCACCTTGCTTGTATTTTCAGTGTCTCCCTCTCCACTTACCCCTTCCTAAGAACATTAAATATTTATGTTTCAAAAACATCTTTGGATATTTTTTATAACATAAAAATTTTTATGTTAAGTATCTGGGACATCAAAAGCATCACTACAAACCAAAATGAAAGCAAAAAACGCAATGACCTGCTGTAGCTATAAATTATGTCGTACCAGCTCATTCATGTCTCCTACTAACCATACTTCCAAGTTAAATGACATGACAAGATCACCAATGGCCATAAAGAACAGCCTTCAAGAATTAGAGAATATTTGCTTTGATATAGCAGCAAGAACTGAAGGACTAAGAAGAGGTAATGATCAAGACCCAAGTTACTGTTACTGAATGGTACCAGTTGAGCAATAGTAATGGTGAGACGAAGTTTCCTCTATGCACATAGTAAGGCCAACTTCAAACAAGGAAGTACATAGCCATAGACTTGAAAATCAGCAGTCACAGATATTTAAGTCAATAGAGTAACTATTTTCTAGACCCCCTTTATCCAAAAAGTGTTCTACGAAGAAATTAGAAAAAAGTACCAGATGTGAAACTGTGAAAAATAATTTTTATATAGGCAAATATATGAAATGATCACATTTGTAAAATAAGAGAGCATGCCTCTTTTTAGAGAAATGTCTTTCAAATAAAAAGCTCTAGGTCAGAATTCTAACTTCTCTGTTTACTAGCTGTGGAACCTTAGACCATTTACTTCACTAACCTTAGGATCCTCATTTTTAATTTTAGGATTGTAATAGTCTACCTGTAGATCTATTAAGAGGATGAAATGAAATAAAACATGGAAAAGTTCATGAAAAGCCAGGTACATTTAACAGTTTTTAGTTTCCTTCCCTAATTTCATTCATTTATCATCTTCACCGTTTTTGTCATCTCCACATGCCCTCTCTATTATCTACTTAATACTCTTCTTTTAAAGGTTTTCCTATATTTTCCCTTAATAGATTTAGTCTCACCTTAACCATACTACCCACTAAGAGGCTGAATATGAAAACAGACAATGACCAGACTACGTATGACAACAGAACACTGACCTCTGTGATCAGCCCCAGAAGCCAAACCACAAGGTCTACAGCAATGAGCCCAGAACAGTCAGGACCTGAGCAATGACTACTAGCCTCCCTAATTTTTGCCCCTGCTTCCAACTGAGGAGCAACCAGAGAAAGCTATAGATATGCTCCCCAAACCAATCACGTAAGTCGCCCACCTCTAGCTTCTCTATGCCAATAACCTCCAATCAGCGCACACCTAGAAGCCTTTCTGTGTTTAATATAAAGCTTTCCCACTCCCTTGCCTGCCTTGGAATATCAACCAACTGCAAGTGGGAGTGGCTGACCTTGCTGGGCAAGTTCTAAATAGTCTGCTTGTTCTCTTTTAGGGGTAGTCTGTGTTGATTTCTACACCATGAAAGTACAGATCTGACAGGCTAGTCATATTCTTCTAATATATAAAATAAATACTTTGCCAATAAAGTGGTCCCTCCATGTACCACCTAAACTGCTGCACAGCACCTAGGTTATGGCAGGACTGCTGGCCATGGCAGGAGTCTCAGCCAAAAAGACCAACGCTGTGATCTCATAGGGAGATAAACAAGCCTATAAAGAAGAGAAAAATAATAAATAACATAAATAATAAAGAGAAAAGTCTCTTCTTTATAACAGTTTTGAATCCTAATGGGACTGCCAGAATGTTTATGCAGGGAGGAAAACCAGACTTAGACCTCTATAATGCTAAGTTAGTGAGTGACCATCTGTCCACAACTTTTTAGGTATCAGGCAAGGAATCCCGAGTGGACCTGAGTGTGGAAGGCCATGGGAAAGAAAACAATTGCCAGTCTCACAGCTTTTATGGAAGGCTACTGAAAATGCCTGTGACTCTCGCTGCACTAATATTACAAGATGCAAAGTTTGAGGTCTAAATATTCCCATAAAGCTATTCAGCAATGTGATGAATGTTAGAACGTTAGGAAATAAGACTGTATTCTGTTCCTTTGCATATAAGAGAGATCTAGTCACATTAAATTTATAGTTTTTTTAATTGGTCTAAAAGTCCTCCAAGGTAGATTGAGTTTAGCTGTCCTCCGGAATTAGTAAACATGTCTAATATGTTTTTATGTAATAACCTCAGACTCTAGTTGATCTAGAAATTGGCTACACTACTACCTAGTGGTGATTTTAAAGAGCTGTTGTGTAACAGACACCAGTTCATTAAAATAAACAAGAGTTTGTGTACTTTTAAATAAAAACTTCACTCAAGATCTAAAAAATAAGAACTAAATACCAATGAACAAACAAGTACCCTCAACAATTATTTGGTAACACATCTATTGTTACGTGTTTTTTCCAACCAATATTGTTATGGTTCTACAAAGAATCCAGCGCACCAGACTGTAGCTAATTATGTATATTCAAGTGATTAGCAAGCACTTGTTGCCTCTTTCACACCACCCTCCAAACAGCAGCCTTTGAGAGGAGAATAGACTGCAAATTTATTGAGAGAACACTGTTAATCCTTTGGGGAGAATGTAAATGTAAACAGGACTACTCTACATCAAGGTGCTTTGACAACAACAATCATCTGCATAAACACATTCTCAACAACAAACAGGTGTTCTATTTCACAACTAGCACCTATTTGATGCTTTCAAGTAAGCATTATGCACAAACTGTCAGAAGTACTTTGAAACCAGCTGCAATCACTATAATTAGCTGCTTTCCTAGACTTTGTTTCCTTTTACCTGTTCAGTACTACACAATGCGGACTCATGTACTCTAAGTAAAATGACCATTTTAGGGCTTTCACTCTTAAGGTAAAGAAAGAGGACATACCAGAGTCAATGTAAGCTAATTTAACTAGAACTCTCTGCAAAACAGCCCAATCAAAACTACTAAAGGCAAAACTCAAAAACTTTTGTTTTAAAACACACATTAATGACACAAAATACAGCTTTTTAAAAGCTATTTAAACTTTTGACTCAAAAGAGACCAAAATTATTGTAGTATTGATTCTATTTGAAGGGGAAAGGAGGAAATAGTCTACAAGTTTATCAATTAAAGGCTAAGTAAAATGTTATTTACTCAAATGGAATACTATATAGTAGTTAAAAGGCATGACCTACCAAAGCTATAACTACAGCTATACCTACACTGCATGGATACAGCACAAACACACAACACTTCCTGGGCCATTACAAGGTACTGAATATAATCTCCTGTGCTATACAGGAGATCCTCCTTGTTTTATCTATTTTATATATAATAGTAGCTGCAAATCCCAAATATGAAAAGGAATATATACATATGTATAAATGAGTGAGTATGTTGTACGCCAGGCATTAACACAAGATTGTAAACTGACTATACTTCAATAAAGAAAAACACAATACTAAGTGAAAAAAAGAAAATTTCAGAATGCTAAGAAGTAAAAGCTAACCATCACTAAAAATACGCAGTAACCAAAACAGTATCTATATAAATAAAAACATAAGTCTAAAGTTAGGATTTTCAAATATATTAATACAAAGCTCAAAACCCACAGAAGTCAAATATGGCAGGACTTCTCAAGAGGAAAACTCTGGCTGGGCTGATCCTCCTAAAATCCAATACAGTAATAGGTACACCATGAAGTCCGTGAGGACAGAGACTATTTCCAGTACCTAGCCAGCACTTCCAGTAAACAGTACCTGACTGAACAAGAATTCATGAATTAATGAGTGAGTACATAAATAAAGTTCACACAAATGTTTTAGAAAAGTGAGCTATGGAAAAGTAGATCATACAATTGTTATTTTAAAAATATTTGTTAAAATATCATTTTAGTAAGATATTTAAAACTTTAACAGGCTAATCATACTGAAAATAATTAGTAATATTATCGTACAGCCAGATAAATATTTTGTTCTAGTTCCCATCATAACAGTTTTCTTCATTATCAGACAATACTACAGCACATCCAGAAACAAACTTCAGCACCTAAGTAGCTAAGTCTTCCTATCACCACCATTTTCATAGTCATCATTGTCATTGTCATCACTGTCATTATTACTAGTTTTTCCAGCTATTTCCATCCTTTTTAATTAGACTCAGCTGCAGAAGTAAATGCATGTTGACACAATCATATGTGGAAAACAAAATCTAAATTCAATAAAAGGGTCACACTTCAGAAGTACCAGGAGGGAGAAGAAGAAAATGATGGGTATCTGAGATGGTGCCATGGGAAAATAAGTAAAACGGAAGGATGACTTTGAGGTTGAAAACGAATGATTCAAATATCATCAAAAAATGAAATTACCAGGGGGGTGGAGGGTGGGAAGGGATAGACTGGGATTTCAAAATTGTAGAATAGACTACACTGTATAGCACAGGGAAATATACACAAAATGTTATGATAACTCACAGAGAAAAAAATGTGACAATGAGTGTGTATATGTCCATGAATAACTGAAAAATTGTGCTGAACACTGGAATTTGACACAACATTGTAAAATGATTATAAATCAATAAAAAATGTTAAAAAAATGAAATTACCTCTTTTTGCTAGTGCTAAATGCAAAATAGTTCTAAGTAAATATTTAAGTATAATGGTAATTTGGGGGGATAAATTTAGCTTTGATTATATTTAGTCTAACCTCTCTGTCACATATTTATTTTTAAAATGCAAATCTGTAAACATGAGAAAATATAAATAGTGAAAGCTTGAGATGAGGTTAAAAAGTGTGCTCTTTGTAGTCAGATACCTAAGTTCAAATTCTGGCTCTCCAATATCAATGTATCTTAAATAAAATTAATCTCTCTGAAGCTCTATTTTCTTCACTATAAAGATGGACAATAATAATGCTTTCCATATAAAGTTATTGTAAGACTTAAGTTACATAACATATATATAAAGTAATCAGCATGGTACCTGACACATACTGTATCAAGTGATCGATAAATGTTAGGTATTAGAATCACTAACAATTATCAGCTATAATAATCAACATTCAAGTTCTAAAAAACTGAGGTCAAGGGTGGAAAAGTCTCAAATGGCTAGGCTTGATGCCCACTGTTAAGAAATTCTCTAGAAAAAAAAATACTAAAGAAGGCTGAACAAAGTATAGTCCTGAAGAAAATGAAAAGCAAGAATTAGGACGAAAACAGATCTATACATAAAGTTTAAAAGTCAAGTCAAACACCAGCTGTACAGCAGTCTTGGTCTTAAAGATATCTCAAAGGGAAAACAAAACAAGAATGGAGAACACAGTAATAGGAGAATCTTAAGGAAGTCAGGAACCTTTGAAAGTGCTAAATACTAAGATAAAGAAATGGAAGCCTAACTACAAAATGAGAAAAGTCAAGGCATATGCCAATCTAAAACAAAACAGAGAGAGGTACAAAGATGTGATCAAGATTCATCTACTTTAAAAACCTCAAAGTCCATCCTAATCTATTCAGACAAATGTTACCCATATTTTTCTATTTTCTTTCCAACTCCCTGATGGATAGTACCTATGTAACTGGAACTTTGTGGGTACTTAAAAATGTTTGCTGAATAAATGAACTGTGGCACACTTAAATAGCACATGTAAAATATTATCTGAGTACAGAGTGGTTCATTCTCATCAGTCCCTTTCCTCACAAGACGACCCAGCCCTACAGATCTACTTACACTTGCAGAAAGGTGCCAGATTCCACTCTGTCACACTTTTGTTGGTCCCCTTCCAGTAACCTGATTCTCCTCACACTGTTAACAGGTAACTTTTCCTTTAAGTCTCAGCTTTACCTTCACAACCTCTAGAAAGCCTTTCTTGAGTCTGCTGTGTACAAGATGTATGAGCTTGCACAAGTCACTTCACATCATTTACCGAAGTGTGGATTCCATTATATTTAGCTAAGGAAGACGAAAAGCAGAAAGAGAAAAATAAAAATGAAGAAAGAAGTAGAAGGCAAAAGGAAAAGTGGGCACTCAAGGCAGGGACGAACAGAGTAACAGACAAGACAAAGGGTAGATTTCCTTAATAAGACATTAGTAAAACAAAACTGAACTCCTGTTTTAAGAATATCAATACTTTCCTCCTGAACCTACAAAGACTTTAAACAAAACAATTAGAATCTACTAGGGAAAGTTACTTGGTGTCAATCATAAGAATAATATTTTGCTATAAATCAGACAAATAAAATCAAGAGTCAAAAAGATTCCTCATCCTAATGTGGGAATTAAATTCACACATAAAAACTGATCCATGCTAAGTAGAACACAGTTGTAAATTATGAAAAGATTCCAAACTACTGTATTACTTTGGTCTCTTCATACAAATTAGCTGTTCACTTAAAAACAATACAGAGTAGCATTCTGACCAGAGATTAAGATAAACTAATAAACTCAAATTGCACCAACTACATCTATAGCCCAGAGAAGTTAAAACAGAAGAAAGCAACAATGAATAGACTCTTCACCAAAAAAGAAATGTTTGTTTTTGCAGGTTAGCTCCACCATTTTTTTCACATTTGCATCCTAATAGTTCTACTTGGTCTCCCCATTATGCAACAGTTCTTTACAATAAAGCCAGCTTCCCTGACAACTGGGTTCCTTTGCCAGAGTGGCTTTGTCTAAATCCTAAAGCTGTACTTGGCTTTGCACTGAGCCCAGTGGCTGCCTGTGACCTGAATGCCAATGAAGAGCACAGACCCTGTTGTCTAACAAGCCAGAGACTAAAAGGTCTCTTTGGGGTCAACAAACTGTCTCGACTACTTTCATAAGCTTAAGAGACTGGAAAATGAAGCTAGAAATGCATCCTATTTCTTAGGAGGACAACAGGAAAAAGTATTAAACGTTTAACATTCATCAGATACTTTAGGTCTTCAACTTTAAAGAGGGGTCTAGTAAACCTTCACATGTAAATAAAGTGTTTATTCTTTTAAAAGGAGCTAAGCTTAATCTTAAAGAAAACATGTAAATAAATTTCAATTATCATATCAAATTGGAAGGTGTCTAGAGATTTATGTACTCAAAATTATATAAAAACCTTGTGCCCCACTTTCCACTAGGTAACTGATGGAATAAGATTAATGGCAAGTATATAAAGACGATAAACCATTACACTGTAACATTTGGTCTCCAGCTACAACCTAAGAAATGCAAACTTATGTAACTCTAAAGAACCAATTCCTAGGTAATACCAAGTACACAGCAAACACTAAAGAATTTCAATAATAGAAACAGAAAAATACTGTTTTAAAACTACAGTTTTATTTAAACTATCAATGAAAAATAATATTTATTGTTTTTTGTTGGTTTGTTTAATTTGCTATTCCGGTACTACTATGCATTTCCTTATAGTTTAGTGCTTGGAGGGTCCCTTTTTCTCCTTATAACTAGCTTGTCACCTCTCTTATTTAATCCAATGCCAAATCCTATCTATTTTACCTACTGGACAGCTCTCAAATTTATCAACCTTACCCTGTGCCACAGTCCTAACTCAGATGATCATGTCTCATCTGCAGTCTTCCAAGGGCCTCCTAACCGATCTCTAGCCAAAGCAATCCAACAGATACATAATGCAAGCTGCATATGCAATTTTAAATTTTCTAAAACCACATTTTAAATAGTAAAAAGAAACAGGAAACATTATTTTAAATAACATATTTAAGTTAAATATATTTAAATAATGTATTTATATATAACCAAATATATCTAAGATATTGTCATTTTAATAAGTAATCAGTAAAAACATTGAGACATTTCACATTCCTTTTTTTCCAAAGTATGAGTTAAAAACCCAGTAACTTGTTTTACACCTACAGCACAACTCTTCAGATGCTGTATTTTTAACAGCTTAAGTGAAATATAAACCTACCAAAACAATAAACAATCCTTTAACAAAAGTTAAAGGGAAAATATTTTTATCATTTTTGTTTTTAATTAAAATTATATAAGATTTAAAATCCAGTTCCACAGCCATACAAGCCACATTTCAAGTGCTCAAAAGGTACCTGTGGCTCATGGCTACAGTGCTGGGAAATGCAGCAATAGGGTTTCAATCTTTGTCTCTTCTGATCCAGACCCAACATGTTCAAAACTGCAAACTTTTAAGATCTTATGTCTTAAAAGTCCTTTGACCACTTCTCAGTGATCTTTGGACAAAACCCAGCTCTTACAGAGGCCCTGCAACATTGGATTCCTCTTCCTTAACCAGCTTCATCTATCTCCACTTTCCCCTTTACAGTCTGTTCCAGTCAAATAATGCTTCTTCCAGGGAACATGCCAAGCTCTGTCCCTTTTGGCCCATGCTGTTAGTTCTAACGAACACTCTTTTTTCTTCCCCATCCCTGTCAACTGGCCACCTCCATCTCATCCTTCAGTTTTCCACTTAGTGATCACTTTCCAGATTCCTCCCTGTTACAAGACACAAACCCTATGGGGCCAGGAACCATGTCGCTCTTGTTCACTGTTGTATCCCTAGCATTTATCAAAATGCCTGGTAATCTGTAGGCATTCAATAAATAAGAATCAATCAACAGAGCAATCTGAGCTATCTTAATGCATGCCCTCATGTCAGCACATGTGGCAGGAAGTTAAGGGTCCTTCTGTAAACTCACTAACGTGGTTTTGCTATCACTAGCCAGAAATAGACGGACCACAAGAAACTGCCAAAATTAACACAGAAACATCAAAACTCTCAAAGTTAGAATATTCAGTAAGTAACGCTTTGTGTCTAACAGATTCTTGGGAGTCCACTGGAAGGGCAGTACACCTGAAGACCAGAGGAAAACTCTGCCCCCACTTCCTCTAAGGGAAGCTCATTATTATAATTCCAGGCTTCTTTCTCTCCCTTTACTCACTCTAATTCTGGTGAGACAAGGTTATCTGGTGGATAAACCGTGGGGGAAAAAAATCTTAGTATGCAAGTTAAGCTCAGCCCTTTTTCTTCCTTTTGAAGTTAGTCTGCTTCCTTTGTTCCTATCTGTAGGTGATCAACTAACTACACAAGGCCTGCAGTCTGTTTTTCTAAATAAAGTTTTACTAGAACACAGCCATGTCCATTAGTTTAGTACTGTCTGTGGCTGCTTTCCTGTACTATGCACTAAATCAGAGTTGAGCAGCTACAGTTGTGACAGAAACCACATGACCTGCAAAGATATTTTCTATCTGGCCCTTTAAAAAAAAAAAAAAGACCCATGCTCTAAGGCATTGTCTTATTTGTACTGTCTGAAATGTACTGGGGAAAGTCTGCCTAATTCTGTAATTCAGCCAGCAAGCCATTTGGCTCTTAAACATTAAGACCTCCAATTTAACCTTTCTCAGTATATTGTGGTCTCCATCTTTACTCTTCATTTTATGTCTAATATTGTATAGAAGGCCAAATAGGAAAGATTAATTATTTATACTGTGCCCTCTAAAACTTCTAAAACTTCATCTATATATATTTTCTAGGCATATTTATCAAGATCAAATATGAAATTTGAGGGAAGGGGTCTTAGTCAAGTACTTGATCAAGCTATGAAATACCTGGAAATCTGTTTTTTAAAGGAAATGTTGGCCTACATCTGGGAAATTTGTGTTAGGCCTTTTGTTTTATAAAAACTTATACCTGTATTTTCTGTAAAATGTTTGTTGGTCTTTAGACATTATTGATTTTTGTTTCCTTGAATGTTTTTCTTTCTTTCAAAACAAATCAGTATTACACAAAAAGCAATACTAGATCCTATGATCCAGCCATCCCACGTCTAGCTATATACCTAACAAAAATGTGTACGTAGCACACCAAAAGACATAGAGAGCCAAAAAAAGAAAAAATAATCCAAATATCCAACAATGGAACAGACAAATGAATTGTAATGTAGTCATACAATGGAAACATCATATAGCAACGGGCATGAAAGAACTACTGTTATACACAACATGGGTGAATCTAACAAAGATGATGAAGAAATGAAGCCACATGATTCCATATTCAAAAGCAATCAAAACTAATCTATGGTGTAGAAGCCATCCTGTTAGCTTGGTGGAGGATAGTGACTGGAGGCGGTATAAGGTGAAAGCTTAGAACGTACTGGTAATATCTGGTGTTTTTATATGGGTGCTAGTTACCACGGTGTGCTCACTTTGTAAAAATTCATAGAGGAGTATTCTTATTCTTATTCTTTGACTTTTCTGTATGCATCTCACTACCTTAAGAAAATGTTTACCTTATAAAATTATTACTGGTAAAAGAAATAGAATCTCTTGATTTACTATATTTTGACACCATCATCTATTCCAATACTCCTTACCGTGCTCAGTGGTAATTTTTGAAATGGCTATTCTTGTCTCCATGTAATGGCTATCCTTGTCTCATCTCATTTACGATAGCTATACTTATTAGTCCTTATTAAAATATATGTTTATTAATTCTCAAAAAGTTTCTTTCATAAGTAATGGGGGAAGTTTTAAGATTTCTTCTAATGATCTTGTTAAAGATCTCAGTTCTAAAACAGAAGCATGGGGTATATCTATATAATAAAATGAAATATGACACCAAAAACATTAATTTTAAAATATCATACCATACTAAAACATGTAGGGATTTTCGAGATGATTTACGTCAGTCTCTCTCATTTTACAAAAAAAGGTAAAGTAATTTGCCCAAGGTCAGAAAAATAGGTGGCAACAGATCATATTAGTACTCAGCTCTCCAGAATGAGAGTTTATTACTCTTACCTCTGGACTATTCTCCTGTCCATCTGATGGAGGTTTCACTACTTCTAGGGATTTCCTAGAAGATGCCTTTGAGGTTGGATTTAGTAAATTCAAGACATACAATAATTTTATAAAATGAGCATCTGCAGTACTAGTAGTACTCATCTTAAAAATACCTTTCAAAACACAATGCATGAAACTTATCACAGTAATCACTTCACAATATATAAATATCAAATCATTATGCTATATCTGAAATTAATATAATGTGATATGTATCAATTTTATCTCAATTAAAAAATGCATTAGGTAGACCTTTAAAAATTAATTTAGGAAAATCTGCATTGACTCTGGAACATAATTTTAATACATGTATCAACAAACTGCAAAAACACAAATTCCTAATGCAGAACCAAGGTTGAAAAGATCTTTCACAAACACTTTTTCACTTTACTTTGTTTCTATTTCCCTAGTTCAACACTTATTTTACTAAATTCAAATACAGGTAGTACTTTATTCTACAACATGTTTCTCTGTATTTTTTTCAGTAGTTCAACACCCATCTCTAACTTGGCCTAGCCATGTCTTTTTAGGTCTTCTCAATTGTGGCTGTGTTAAATATTTTCATAATATCTAAGTCACATCCTATTGAATTATTCATTTAAAATATATTCCATATTTACATTTCAATGAGCTAAATATGATTCATCTTGAGTGACATTTTTTCTCTAAATGATACTAATACAAAGGCTTATTTGGGCAAATAGGATAAAGCTAGTTAAAGCAAAGCAAAAAACTTTAGAGACAATTATCTTGTCAACCAGTTTCTCAGGGAGTGAAATCATTAACTGCCATTTCCTTGGGTTATCTGTACCCTTATTTTTTCAATAGACAACATAATAAAGAAGTGAAGAAACTTCAAAGTTTAATAACTAGGCCATATTCAGAACTGCAGATTAAATATCTGATTCCCAGTCTATCTCAAACCAACACTTTACTGAAAAAAGGAGTCCCATAACCTTTGGATATTTACTGCTGTTACTTTTTTAATTTAAGAAATGAGTTTAAGACAGTAAGGCATCAGAAAAGACATAGGAAATGAGAAGGAGAGAGAGAAGAGAAAGAGAGGCAAAAAGATCTTTCCCTTGAAAATCCCCAGTAAACTTCATGAATACGTTTACAATGGAAAAGAATTATCAGGCACAGAGGATGAAGATGGCATCAGAAATTCTGAGCCCTGCATTTTTCCCACTGGAGAATTCTTACTGTCTTGAAGAACATGAACATGGGTGGGGTGGGGGCACCAGGACAGGAAAAGAACAACTGTTAAACTGCCAAACTGAGCTTACAAACAATCATCAAAATGGCTTTTGGGAGCCCACTAGCTGCAAAGTTTCTGTATTAGGCTGTGATTCCACTGGGAGGATGGGAGCCCTTAAACAATGATGTCCTAAGTTTTTACACACCTAGGAAGCTATTTCAAGCAAACAAAAATTGACCCTTGTTCCTAATGGAGGTTAAGGCCTTTAGGGATTAAAGATAGAGTGTAGATGGTCATTATCTAAATAAACTTATTATTCCCAGCACAACAAAGGAATATATTCCTAAAAAGTGTAACATTTTCACTATAAAGCTCCAAATGAAGAGATGAACACACTTCCTATACACCACTAAAAATATCATAAAGTTTCATTTTGAAAATAATATGGCAAAGTGAATTTAAGAATAAAAAAGTAAGTACAGTTTCCCGAGGAATTTCATTGATGGAGCATTACTGCATCACAGCTGAATGCTTTTTTTTTTTTTTTTAACCACAGAGGCTATAATTCATAATGATAAGTTCAACATAATTTTGAGAAAGCAAAATTGTGATGCAACTGCTGGGAAGTTTTTACTGACCTCCTCTCCTGCTTTACCATTCTACCCAGTACACCTCAGTAAATGCAATGGTCATGTTCACTTATCCAAAAAGCAAAATAAATTTTTTTCAAGAAACATGAAGAGATTAAAAGAAGGTATCTTCAATTAATAGACAAAAATATTACCTGGCAACATCTGGTCTAAGAACCAAAGTAAAAGTAAGTCTTTTTCCAGTCAAGAGAAAGTCTTATGTAAAATTCTCAAAGCAAGTTGCAGTTGTGTCTTCTGCTTGTTTCCAGTTATTCTAAATAATGTATTTGTTTCCTTCTTTGCAGCTTACCAAGTCTGTGCCACAAGTTCTGTTTTTGGCCCCTTGATGCAAAGAGCCTTCCTGATTAATACCTGCTTTTATATAGATTATAATGATGTTAGCAAACAGGTACCTTTTCAAATGAAAGCATTAATATTACACTAGGAAGCACAACAGAAAACTATCTTAAAATATAAACTGACTTTGTCCATAAACACAATAAAATTCAAAAGGTAAATTTAAAACAGCATAGTTAAGACACAGTATAGATGCTTTGCAAACATGGCTAAAAATTATTCAAGATCATAATGGATCACATGCTAACTAAGGGTCAGCAATGAAATGACGCATGTAAAAAGCACTGGGATGTATGGTTAGACATACCACATGCAGAAAATGTAACTCTATGCTTTTTCTACTATAATGGTCTTCTAGTTGTTTATATTGAGATCCAATGGTTCTAACAATCTCTCCGAGTCTAATGAAGGAAAAATTAACATAAATGAAAACATAAAAACATAAACAGATCTTATAACATATAAAGTGTGCCTGTGTATCGTTTACATATGTGTTTCTGGGGAAGTCAACATGGTTTTCTGTTTGTCGGTTTCCCTTTTTTTTGCATACTTGATTAATATTTATATTGCAGAGCTGTCCACAATCGTTCAAAGGTTTTGAACTAAGTTGGTAAACCTTGTGGGTAGGTAGGAATTCTGACAACCTTTCTAAACGTGACTCCTTTATTTTAACATGAAGATAAAGAAGCAAAACTATACTTGGTGATCCTATCTGGTTGGGATAGAAAATAAGACTGAGATTAAAAAGAGCTGGATAGATACTGTGTGCTTCCTTAGAGCTGAGAACAGAAAAGTCTCATCAAGCAAAACTTCACACTCAGAGATATGGTGTAGACATGCACAATCTTGACCACTTAGAAAAAAGCAGCTTTGTTAGTGCTTATAAAAACTCATTTATTCCCTATAAAACCAGAACCAATCTAGCAGACAAACAAGTAAAACAGTATTAAGGAAAGAAAATAACTGCACAAACTTTGATGTAGAACTTCAGAAAAATTTTAAGTTCACTAGAGAAATACTACTATTTAGTGTAACTACCACTGTAAAAATAAATCAATAATACGACGACAGTATTAGACACACTTTTCACAGTTTGATTTTGTTCTAAAAAGGAGGTATTCTCTCAATGTAGTTGTACAAGATACCTGTATAATAATAAATCAATCTGCATAAACTCATAAGGATTGCCTGTTTATTGAAGTCTGACTTTCAAAGCCCTTATCTTGAGGAATGTCAAGGTTAGCCTTGCCATATGAATCAGAGTGACATCTAGTGGCAGTCTGCTGAACAATACTTATTTGGTACTTCATTTCTTGTAAGAAATAAGAAACTACAAAGAACAGTGCCCAGCAAATAGTGGGCACTCAAATACTGCTGCCGGAATAAACTACTTTATTATTTTAAGCTAATATTCCAATTTCCCTACTCCCACTGCACTTCCAATCCTTCCTTTTCCTTAATCATTTCTAGTCCTTCATTCTCTTCTCAGTTTCCCTGTCTACAAGCTCCTCCCTTCTACCCTCACTCAATTGTCTGATTCTCTATGGAATCCTTGGTCAGTCTGTATTTTTCTCATCTACTTTGCTTTCATTACACACACTTTATCAATCTCCACCCTAGGTATACTATCCGATCTATTTTCTGTGTAATTGTTCTGGTATATTAAATTATGAAGCTAAGCCAAAGCCTGTAATTCATGTAACCCTGGGAAATTATTTAACTCATCTCTAGTTCACTTAATCATCTATCAATCTGACTTGACAGATGATCATTTACCAAAAGCAGACATCTTCTGTACCTTATTCAAACCTCTCTCCTCCATACACCATCTCTCTCACTCTATAAAAATCTTACTTCTTAGAAGATGTGGAAACTTCTGAATATAAATAATCTCAACTTCCCAATTCTCCATTTGAAAGTCTCTTTATTTGGAATACTTCCTATTTCAAAGGAGGACATATACATCCTCCATTTCAAGGGCTACCCTTGCTCGTGTCCCATTTTCATTGTTATCTGTAAAATTTCGTTACGTCTATGATTGTATCTCTCTTGAATCTTCAGAATTTCCCTCTGCATTCTCTGGCCCTATAATCTATGAACATGCTCACCCCAAACAAACATCATCTTTGACCTACTGCAATGTTTTCTTTCCCTTTATCAAAAAATAACTCAAAAGAATAATCTGTAGTGACTTTCTCCATTTCCTCAATATCCATCACTCTTCAGCTCCTTGCAATTTGCTTATCATCATTATTCTATTGAAACTGATCTCTAGAACATCACAATGAGGCCATTAATGACCTCTTTTCAGGTCTCATTCTTCTTAAATCCTTACATGATGTTGTGATAACTGCTCTCATTTGGCTTCTACAGTACAGCAATCTTTTTATTCTCTATCTCTTTCATAACTCCTTCCCTGACTACTTCTTCTCGTAAAGCCTAAATGCAATATGACTTCCTATATACTTCAATATAAAGAGGCCAAAGTATTGTTTCTAAGAATCAAGTGGTTCAGTTAGTAAGTGGAAATTAATTTGCCTATGATCTTAGCTGAAATTTACATTTTGCTAATCTGCCTCCTTCCCTCAAGATACTGCTTTAAAGCCACTTTATTAAAACTTTCCTCAATTATTTCCAGTCTAATTGTCTCTAATAAACCAAATTTTACATTATATTAATATATATTTTATGTCATCCTTAGATGAGTCCCAAGTCTTTTTAATTTCATCATGTTTACTTGCAACTAATATATGCAACCCCACCCCACACCCTCCTCCTTCCCTCTCTCTCTCCGTCTTTGTCTCTGTCTGCCTACCTTGCACGTGTGCGTGCGCGCGCTCTCTCTCTCTCTCTCTCTCTCTCTCTCTCTCTCTCTCTCTCTCTCTCTCTCTCACTCACACACACACACACACAAACACACACACACACACAGACACACACACACAGAGTACTTTACAAAGATAGCAAGCTCAATGCCCTTGTCTTCCAACTGGGGTTATTTCTAAACATACTACTCTTTATATATGCAGTTCTTAGTAAGCACTGTTGATTAAGGCTGTGTAATACTTGAATAACTAGTCAGTTTACTGCTAAGAAACAATAGAATCATACTTTAAAATCATTTTTTAAAAAAGAAATCTGACTTCCTTTGTTTTAGTTACTGGTATTCACACTGTTAGGTTATAAATCCATATAGGAAAGGAGATAATGTTTTGGAAAAAAAGATTAATTCCAAGCTATCTGATCCAATTTACTTGTGAAAATTGCTCTATAATATGTTGCAACTTGAATTTACATGAAAGCAGACACACTTTTTTTTTTAATGTTTGTCAAAGAAAGACTACTAAAGGGAAGAAACTTCTAGAAAATTATCACTACAGAATCATGAAGAACAACACATTTTAAGTATCTATGCAACTTCTATAATGTGAAGACATCTGCCACAAGACAAGTTTTGGTATGTACAAAGACCCATTCATGTGACAGACTTTTTAAAGTGTACCCAAGGCAATGATAAGTAAGATGAACTTTTCTACCAAATGCTTGACTTTGGATTTAAGTATCAAGAAAACTTAAATGAGAAAAACTCTAAGAAATGTAATTATATCTAAATTTTATGTATACAATATACTATCGTTTCCCCCTTTTTTGGAAGAAGTGCCATATTCATCTTTTAAAATGATAAAAGTTTTTGTTTTTGTTTTGTTGTTTTGTTTTCATCCTCAGTCTAATCAAAAGAAAAATAGGATATTCTGCTATGTGCCCATGTTCTAAAGGGTTTTGGCAAATCTAGTCCACTGTTGAAGGGAGAGATGTTTTGATCTGAGAGGTACAGGGACTCCGACAAATGCAAAATGGAGAAGATAGATGCATTTATTGCAGGATGAAATTTTGTCTACAGGAATAGGCTTGAGATACACATGCAAGAACTGTAACAGCACCCAGCCCACAGAGAAGAAAAAGGGTTTGGGGGACACAGAAAAGCAGGACCCACACAGATAGTAAGGGCTAAGCTCCTAGATACCCAGGGAGTATCAGGAGGTTGGACAGTCTCTAGGAATTTCATCCCTGGGGTCTGAAACTGCCTAAGCCGGTCTGCCGTTCACGTTGATATTCCATCCAACCCAAACTCCACGGGCTCCAGGGAAAGGTGAGAGAGCTCACCAAGAGAAGCTTGGCTGGCTGATCATAGCCGGCTGCTGGGCCAGGCCTACCTCTGTGTACAGGGTCTGCAACAGTGCTTGCTGGACAGCCTCTGTTTTATTATTTAACATCACTACAAGCTTCCTTACTTTTAGTACAAAACCAGAAGTCACCAAATGAGAGAACATTTTCAACTAAGAAAAAAAAAATTCTACTCAATACTCGAAGGTATAAAGAAAGTGATACTTATCCAGTATCAAGCACATAAGCACCTGAAAGGTGTATCTAGTAAAGTGACATGGTATAGCATTTCAAATAGTTCTGAAATACTGAATCAATCATAGTGACCATGACCATTGTTTTATGAATAGCTTTGATTCTGAAATGAACGTTCTTTGTATTTGATTTTAATTCAGCTTTTTTGTGGTTGATGCTATAAATATTGCAAAAATTATGTACTGCCCATGTTCACTGCCTAAATCTCACATAATAATATGTTTGTTAAATTAATTTTCCCTAAAATAGATAAAACAATTATTCCTTATTAAGGATTAATTACTTGCCAAATTTAATTTCCTAAAAAACCTCATTTCAATTATACACAAGTATTAGATTAGCTGTTTTCAATTTTTTATTTTTTTCAAACTCAATAGACTTTAAACTTTTAAATAACAGAAATACTTTGCAGGTAACCCCCTGGTTTCTAAGTGGTCTCAACTCTAAGTTCACTGGTAGCTTTTGGGTACTCTGGATGCTTTGTAGCAGAGAACACTACTATAAATAGTTGTTGAAGTTGAGAATGTAGTCACAAAGGTCTATTTAACTTGGTTAAATAGTACTAATCGGTACCAGCTAAGCCAGCCTTAAATCAAGGTCCTTGGAATGGAAGGGTGGGGAAGAGGAAGTGAAAGTTTTTAGCCCTCTTGCCAGGAACAGAATTGGCAGTAAACAAATACTTGCAATGGGCAAGCGTACCTTCGGCATAATTCCTGCCTCCTTTTCCAATACATATTTTCCTCCCACATTCTGCTCATTTCTATCAGTTTCAAATTTTCATGCTTCTTCCATCATATTGTACCATCTTTATCTGCCTTATCTTCCCCAAATGCTCCATATTTCAAAGTTTATGATCTTCCCAATATCTGATCTCAGCAAGGCAACAAAAAGAATGCAAACAGATTCAAAGAAATAAGTGAAAAGACATGCCTAAACCTTTTAAAAGGTAATTTAAAATTTTAAATACCCTGGCAACTAACAAAGTTATAATTTACAGGGCCTTAAGTAGAATAAGAAATTAAAATATAAACAATGTTTAATAAAGAAAATTGGGGGATATTAAGTTGGTATAAGAATGATCCTAGGAAATCCGTTGTTTATAAGAGATTTATAGATACTTATTTGGTTTAAGAAAAAATTTTCTTCTAGTATATATACTTGATAGTTACATAATATTGTTCTGTTATAACCCAATACTGATACTATCAAAGTTGGTATAGAAAGAAACAGTTTCTTCCAGAAGAGGCAACCATTTCATCACATTACATTCCTCATCAAACTCTCCAGTAGTTCTCTATTGTCTGCTACAATCAAGTTCAAACTCTTCAACAGATTAGGAAGTTACCTAGCAGAGTGTAAGAACTGAATAGTAACAAATGAGTCATGTTAGAACCTCAAGAACTAAGCTGAAGACTTGGAATCCCACCTTTCTCCATGAAGCCTTCTATAAAGTCAAAATGAAGAAATAACAATGAACCACCTCTTGTACTAATAATGTGACAAAGTTAAGCACTTAATTGATATATTGCCTTGAATTATTCTCTATGTGTTTCACATATTGGTCTTTTTCCCTTAGTAGATTATGGAAGCTTGGAAGTAGATTATGGAAGTTCTTATGTAGGATTTGTCTCATTCTACCTGTTGCTCCAACTTGGTTATTAATAACATATCCTTATATACTCTTAAAAGCCTCCTGTTATGTAGATATATTATATAGTCAGCCTACACTTGAAGTAAAAGACCATGTCTTAAATTTCTTTCCTTACATCAAGTACCAAATATATAAGCAATAAAAACTTTTATCAGTTTGACTAAACTCCAAATTCAGTATATTTTCTTGATTATAGTCTCACGGCTCTCTGTACTTCACTTAATTAGCATTTATCACAGTTGGTAATTATATATATAATTGAATATATACAAATATTTATATTTATAATAAATATATATATATATTTGAATGATTAGCTGTTTAATATCTGTGTCTACACTTGATTTTAAGTTCTGTAATCAGTAACACTCAACCAGGAGTGATGATTCTGCTCCCTGCCCCATTTGGCAGTGTCTGGAGACATTTTTGGTTATTGCCAGGTGCAGAGAGTAGGGGAGGGTAGACGCTGGCTGCTGGTATCTAGTGGGTAGAAACCAGGGATGCTGCTAAGCATCTTACAATGCATAATACAGCCTCCTACAACAAAGAAGAATTATCTGCTCCAAGAGGGCTGAGGTTGAGAAACTATTCAATGAGGGCAAAAACCTTGCCTATTTTGACTTACAATCTTCCCAGAAAAAGTGTTTGATGTGTATAAGACAGTCAATAAATACTTACCAAATTAATGAATAAATGCATCACTCAAGACCCTTTACTAATTCTTCTCATACTGGCTCCTTCTTGGTCCTTGCCTGCCTTTTGTCACATCTGCAAACCCATATGAGAGACTAGAAATTAAAGGTTAAAGTATAAGTAAATCTTTGAAATGTTCCAATTACTAATATATTGATAGATTAGCTGGCAAAAGAGCTAAAAATAGTCTTATTAACTAAATTTTATGTTCTCCATGTTATTAGAATTATTAAATTATAAAAAAAATTCTCAGGATTCTCCAAACCATCTTCTTATGAAGTACAGTATAATTTTATTATAACAAGTTTTGCTGTAGGTTAGCCATTAGGTTAAGTTCAAGATATAACAAACAATGTTCATAAAGACCAGAATAAAAATCTTAATCTTATCAAAGATAGTTACTAACACACTAAAACAAGCCCTTATTATAAAACAATTTCACCTAAAAACGCACAGCATGAGGCTACAGAACTCCATAGTATGCATTAAAATGTGAAGGCACTTTTATTCTTCCTTCAGTCATTAGGCACGACCAAAGGAGTTAAGAATCTGCAGACACTGAGTAAGAGGATAAAACAAAACTGAACACCTCCTAAGAGGATACAACAAAAACAGAGCAACACTTCTGTGATATTGCTGCCAAAAATGTACAACCTGAATCTAATCATGAAGAAACATCAGACAACCAGAAATAGAGGGATGTTGTACAGAATAATTAGCATGTAATCTTCAAAATCATCAAGGTCATAGAAGTAAAGACTGTGGAACCATTCCAGATTAAAAGAGAGACCTCCTAACAACCAAACGCAAGACCCCAGAGTAGAATTTTTCAATAAAAGACATTATTGGGTGAAGTGCCAAAATCTGCATGGGGCCTGAGGATTGGATGGTAGTGACTGATATATCAATATTAATTTCTTAACTTAATAATTATACTCTTCTCATGCTGGAGCCTGTCCTTATTTGTAAGAAAAATTCATCAAAGTATTCTGGGGTAATGGAGCATCTCACACTCCAATGGGTCAGAAAAAAAGGCTCTGAGCTATTATTCTTTCAACTTTTCTGTAAGTTTGAAATTAGTTCAAAATATAAATAAAAATAAATAAAATATGAAGGTTTCTACATTTGTATTCCCTCTTTGGATTCTGATATAGATTTATCTGTAAGTAAAGCTCTTTATTAAATAGGTTCTAGTAATAAATTTCATTCATTATTCACTCAACAAATATTGAGTGCCCAGTTTAGGACAGGCACTGGGAACATAGTAGGAAGAAGTGGACAAAAATCACTGTTTTTATGAAATTTATATTTTGATGGGGGAGAAATGAGTATATACCATGCTAAATTCTGGTAAGTCTAAGGACTAAAACACAAAACAGGAGGGAATATAAAGAGTTTGGAGGGGGTGGGGAAGCTAAAATTTTAGAGAAGGTAACCAACGATAGCTGTCATTGAAAAAGTGAATTTTAAGGAAAATTGAAAAAAATATGAGGAAGTTACAGGTAGATATTGGGAGGGTCGGGGGAGAGCTTTCTTGACATAGAGAATAGCAAGACTTTGAGATGAGAACATGCCTCACATGTTCCAGGAACACAAAAAAGTTGGAATGGTTAGAGCATGAAGAGCGGAGGCACAAGGGAGGGACTAGCAGGAATACGGTCCAAGAGGTAATGAGGAGCTCGGGATCATCTAGAGCCTTGAAGACCCCAGAAGGGACTCTGGCTTTTACTCTGAGTGAGATGGGAAGTCACAGGAGGTTTCTGAGCAGAGAAGCCACATCATGTGACTTAAGTTTCAATAGGATCTCTGGAGTTACTGCTAGAAAACAGAATAAGGACAAAGACAGTTTTGATAAGAGGGTAACATTAATCAAATTTAACTTCTTCACAATAGCCAGTCACATATTATAGAATACAATAAAAAACCTAAGTGAAAGCTAAATTAAGAAGTCAATTACATACCGTATCTTTCCAAAACAGTATGAAGGCTCAAGATTTACTTTACAAATTTTTTTAAAGAAAAAAAAAAACAATAAAAAATTCAAAAGCTTGTTCCAACTTTCAGGTTTCATTATTTTTTAAATCAGTTTATTTCTGATATTACTAATCTGAAGGTCACGTCTTAGTAAATATAAGAAATATACCTAACAGAACATTTATTCAATCTTATAACAACTATAGCAAATGCTGCAACCATGAAAGACAATTTTTTCAAAGAAAAAAATATGAACATATTTTAAAGAATATAGTAATATATATATATACACACACACACACATTTAAGAAATACAAGTATTTCATTGTTGAAGCCAAAATGCATAGAATTTTGATTCCTTAATCTCGGAATCTTTCTTGTTACCTGAACTAATCCAAATCCAACATCTCATAAGAAATTATGACACTAAGATAGTTTCTAAAAGTCAAAATAACGTTTTTCTTAGTATACTTGGTAATTATAAATGAATAAAGCATATACATTTTCCCCCAAGTTTCTGAAGAATAAGTTTAATATCTTCGTAGTAAATCTGAGTTTGAGATGCTTTGGCACTTATTTAGTGACTAAATTAAGTGAAATGGATAGATTTTAAATATATTTATTAAAATTAATCTTTCATTCCTAAAGACATTTATAAAACATTTATTCTCAGGCTAGATTGCTGATCATCTGTTCTTAAAATTTTTCATGTCAACAGAAAATAGTAAAACAAAATGATAAACAATGAACTTACTATACCTAATTTTAATTGCCAACCATGAAACTCATTTTGAGATGATGTGATCAAGCTAACACACCATTTCACAGAAACAAAGTATTTAGAGAAGGAAAGATAGTATCAAAATTATCTTTTTATCTGACTTAAGTATAATCAATGATCCCACCCTCTACAGATGGCTATGAAAACATCCAAAAAAATAAAAAATAAAAAGTTTCTATTTGACAGAGTGCACCATGCTCCACAAAATGGACTGTTTTCCAAACTATAAAGACTCAACATACTTTCTTTCAAAATCTTCGTTTCAATCACAAGTCCCTTCAAGACTTATCAAGTAATTTTAGAAAATAAGATATGTGAATGGTTAAAACACTGACCTTAGCACATCTGGCAATACAGATTATGCAAGGCAAAGTAAAGACTGTTGACATTGTATTTAAAATGTAAATCTCACCTTCCAAAATCATTCACCCACTGTTCCAGAAACATTTCTAGAATCAACCATAGCCTTCAGGATTAGGGCCAAGTTTTATAATGAATTTTCATGCAGGCTTATAGATTTGGTATCTGTCATTTACTTTATGACATAAAGACAGACTTACCTGAATAAAAAATATTTTAGCAACTTATAAAAGCAAAAAATGCTATTTCTAAGTATAATTACTCAACTATGAAATCAAATCAAATATCAAGTTTTCCAACTGAATGAAAAATCATCTCTCCATTCTTATTAAATATTGCCTACTAGCTACATAGTTATATGGATTACTTTAATGAAGAAAAATGATCCAATTTTATGTTTACTTTATTATTGTTGATAATTAATAAAACCAGTTAAATTTTTAAACCATCATTTTACTCTACTGAAACTCTCATAAGCTTTAAAAAGTGAACAGACTATTCACTAAGATTTTCTTTCTGGAGAATCTAATCACTGTAACAATCTTACCAATTAAATTATGTCAAATCTATAGCCCCCAAAAAAATCTCTAAAGTCATTTTTCAAAGTGGTATGCTATATTCCAGAAAATTCTGCTATATTTAAAACTCAGTACTCACAGATAAATAGGACATAATCCAAATTTTACAAATTTTATTAAATGTGTGAAAGAGTTACTGCTTTACTGTGAATCACTTGAAAGTTCACCTTTATTATTTAACTTTAGGCTTAAGTTCAGAGACCACCTGGATCAAAATGATCCAGCAGTCCTTAATGGGTATTTGTCTTTGTCACCATGAGCTAAAAAAGCACCATCAACTGACAATGAAAATTCTGCAGCACATTCAGAATAAGGAAGAACTCACAGAACAGATGTCCATACCAAAATCTTTGTAGGATACTCAAATTTAAACGAAAGCAATTGTGGTGATATAAAAAAAAAGGTTTAGTAAATCAATTTGGGAGGCTTCTAGACATGTTAGATCATCCCAAATGCATTTGGTAACTCTTTAGGTAAGAATATTAAAAAATACAGTATATTCCGAATAGTTTCTAGATTAGAAACCAAAGAAGTGTTACATTTATATCCTTGATAATTCTAGAATTTACACATCACCTTTCCTTTAAGGTTTAAAATTATATTCCCTTTCAGTTTATTTCATTTTAGACACAAATACTAATTTTGTTTTAATAGAGAACTCAGAAAAGCATAGTCTTCACATTTAGTTTTCACTTCATCAGCCTCATCAGAAGAACACTGAGACTAAGCAGAGTGGGCGTGAACACCCCTGGGGGCCGGCTCTGCAGCACGGCCGAAGCATGTTTACCCTGAACTGATTTCTTGTGCATATTTGTGAATGACAGAAAACTTCAGATTTATACACTAGATTACAGTCATATAAATGTTGGTAAAAATTCAACTTAGAAAAATGAAAACAAACTGTAAGTCACTACTTAAATTGCCTCTATTGCAAAATCCTTAACTCAAAATTTCCTCTACCAAGGTGCTAGATACTATTTTAATAACAGAATTAATTCCTTTTTTAATTTGTTGTCATAATCAAGCAGCGTTCAGAAAGTTAAGATTGGAAGGAAGGAAATCAGTCAAAATGCAAATAGTGAATCTTTATGAGAGAAAAATACAGCTAAATTTTAAAAATATGTATCTATAAATGCTGTTTATCAAAGGTAATCACATATTTTAAGGGGTCTTCATTCAGAGGTAATCTGAGTTAAACAAGGTTTACTAAATGTAAAGTTAAACAATACTGAGAAAATAATACCCCATACACTGGATTTATTTAATGATGAGTATAACACATGGGTATGCTGAGGGAAAAAATGGCTGTATTTTCAAGAAAATTTTTTAGTAAATTTATGCCAGTTTAGTATAGAGCAATGTGTTCATATCAAAATTTTAAGTATCAATTGTTAAATCCTCGGTACTGACCTCTAGAAAACAAAATTAGTTTAAAAATACACCGTAACAAAGAATGATAATAAAAGAAAAACACCAAAAAGAGTCTATATTTAACTGGCTGCTCAATCATTAGAAAGGTGTCCCATAACTACCATATGTTACTCAAATATGTTATCACACCTACAATTTCATCATATGTCTCCCAAGAAATTAATTAGCTCTAACTTTTTCAACTTTGACAAAAACGTCTGCATCAGTCAGATTACTAGCTGTTGCAAACATTTCAAAATTCAAAGCTTTCTTCAGCTTATATTTAACCTTTTAATTACTATTAATCATTCAGCAACATTTAGAACAACATTCATTAGACAGATGTCTAATTCTAGCATTTCAAATAATGTAAAGTCATTTACACATGTATTTACTTTTGGTGTACATTTGCTTAGTAATTTTTAAAAATAAAATTAATCTAAGGTCTAAAACTATTTACTGATACACTTCACAGCAGTGTTTAGCTTAAAGGAGAAACCTTACATTTTCATTTTGCCTAAGAATCTAAAAAGTCTAAGTTGAGATCATATAATTTGTGGCAATAAATTTAATAATTATAAAACTTATATAATTCCCAAAAAAAAGAAACCTAATAGGACATGTTAATTTTTAAAAGATTTTAAGCTATCAGCAGTAAAAGAAACAAAACTGACTAAGGGAATTTTCATAAATATTCCTCATTGAATTTTCTAAAAAGAGAAAAAGACTATTCCTACTGATTTTAAAATCAGTCAGCTCAGGCTATCCTCAGCCATGTAAACCAACTTTCATCCCCACCATTTTATTCAAACTACTCTGTAAAGGCTACCAATAACTTGCTAAGTATTCATTCAACAAATATTTATTGAGCAATGAATAAAACAGACAAAATACTGGTCTCATAGGGCTTACCTTCTAATGAGAATGAGAGAGAAAATAAGCATAGCATGTAAATTAGTAGTTTAAGTAAGTATAAGTAAAATAATAGTGTATTAGTAGTGCTTAGCGCAATTATCTCCTGATTCCTTTGTTAACAAAAAATTAAATTAAATTAAAATAAAATAAAATAAAATAAAATAAAATAAAATAAAAATCAAACAAAACTTGAATGATGAAAGCTTGCACAGGCTTCAGTAAAGCCATGTAGAACACTGCTCAATTCTCCTTTCCTTTATCTAACAAAATAATGGATAATCTATAAATAATCTCTGTCTAGTAAGGAATTAGATTTAAATTCCAAAGTTACTACTTAGGTTGAAGTAAATACTCAAGTTAATTAGAATGAGGGCAGCCACAGGAAGAGTCAAGCATATCCTGCTGGTAACTATCAGTCTTTTCTTTGCAGCTATCCAAGCTTTTGCCACTGCAAAGGAAAATGGCATCTATGAATTATACAATTTTTGAGCTGAAAAAACTTTAGAGATACCAGATGTCCTCTAGGAAGCTTTCCTTGACCTCCTTGAGGAAATTTAAGCGTTTCTTTCTGTTTATCCCAAAATTCCATAAAAAGTAGGAATGATGTTATTTATTTTTGTAGTCCTAGAAACTCTCTCAGGTCTGGCACAAGAGTTTGACTAGACTTTTCACTAATAAAAGTACTGCTTTAGAAAGATCAGTCTGCTAACAATAAAACAAAGATTCAAAGTCTAAGGCTTGTTACTGTTATAAAATTACTTGTATTATAAATAAATACACTACTCTCAACTAAGAAGGGAGCATACCTATTCATCTTCAATTAAGTATTAAGAACCTACCATTCACAAGGTTATATTAAAGGACACAAAAATGTATAAGACTGACAAGGTCCCTACCATCATAGAAAATACATTCTGGGGGAAAAACCATAATAAAAAAGAAGATAGACAGTAATACATTGCAATAAGTTCCATGATGGAAATTTACAGGGCACACTGATAAGAGTGTCTACTGCTTTTACTGGATTCTCAAAGGGTTAAGAGTACTTTATATAGGATGCACTGCAAAGGAAAGACAAGACTTTAAGTAGACATTGCAGGAATATAGTAGGTAATGAGATTAGAAGTTCAATTCAATCCAATTAACATTTAATGAATGTTACAATGCCTCATGTACTATGGTCCCAGCATGAATAAAATCCAATCTTAGTCACTGAAGAGCTTGATTCCAATAAGAGACATGTGATGTAAACACTACAGGATAATTAAATTATTTAAGGCAAAAGGTCTTTGACAGTCTTACATAGTGACAGATGTAGGAGCCAATACTTGTTAGAACAGGAAATTGGCCCTAACGTGCTTATTCTGATATATTCTCCCGTTTCCTAATTTCCATTATACCAGTCTTTTCATCTGAGTAACTCCAATTCATTCTTCAGATCTCCATTCAAATGTTACTTATTCCAAGAGTCTGACCCCCAATCCCACACAATAGGACAGAATCCTCCCATAGAACCCTTTATTATCCCTATCACATAAACAATTCATTTTAGCACCTGAAGTAAAGGACCATGACTTACAAAAAAATTTTTTATTGAGATACAATTCACATACCATAAAAACTATCATTGTAAAGTGTACAGTTTGGGGTTTTAGTATATTCACAAGCTTGTATAACCATCACCACTAATTTCAGTACTTTTTATCACCCTAAAAGGAAATTCTGAACCCATCAGCAGTCATTAGCAGTCACTCCCTCTTCCTTCGTCCCCTTAGCCCTCACACTGCTTTCTGTCTCTATGCATTTTGTCTAGTCTGGACATTTCATATAAATCGAATCATATAACACGTCTCCTTTTGCGTCTGACTTTTTTCACTTAGCGTAAGGTTTTTAACCTTACTCCCTGTTGTAGCATGCATACTTCATTACTTTTCTGGTTAAATAACATTCAATTTTATGGATTATTCCATATTTTGTTTACCCACGCAACAGTTATTAGACATCAGGGTTATTTTCACTTTGGAGCTATTATGAATAATGCTGCTATGAACATTCACATACAAGTTTTGTATAAACATATGATTGCAATTCTCTTCAGTATATACCTAGGTACAAAACTGCTAGGTCATACGGTAATACCGTTTAAGTCTTCAAGGCACTGGCAAATCATTTTCCAAAGCAACATTTTACAATCCCATCAGTAGTATATGAGGATTCCAATGTCTTCATATCCTCACCAACACTTTTTATTTTCCATCTTTTTGATTAGAGCCACCCTAATGGGTGTGAAGTGGTACCTCACATGATTTTGATTTGCATGTGTCTGCTGGCTAATCATGTTGAGCACCTTCTCATGTATTATTGGTCATTTGTGCATCTTCTTTAGGAAAATGTCAGTTCAGACCCTTTGCCCATTTTTAATTTTGGCTTTCTATTGTTGAGTTGTAAAAATTCTTGATATAATTTGGGTACTAGACCTTTATCAGATATACGACTTGCAAATATTTCCCCCCGTTCTGTGGGTCATCATTTCACTTTCCTAACAGTGTCCTTTGACATACAAGTTTTTAACTCTGATGAGGTCCAATTTACAAGGTCATCAAGATTTACCCGTTTTCTTCTAAGAGATTTATATTTTTAGGTCTTATGTTTAGTTCTTTAACCTATTTTTTGAGTTATTTTTTGTACACAGTGAAGTAGGGGTCCAAATTCATTCTTCAGCATATGGAAATCCAGCTGTCCCAGCATCATTTGTTGAAGACTATTCTTCCCTACTGAATAGTCTTGCTACCCTTGTCGAAAATTCATCAGACTTGTGATAAGTTTATTTCTGGATTCTCAGTTATCTTCCATTGATCTATGTATCTATCCTTCATGTCTCTTTTTGACTGCATCGACCTAGCAAGGAACCTGAAGTAGGGAAGCAGTTGATAAAGATTTGGTAGTTGAATAAGTACCCTTGTCAACAATAAAACGATTAAAGTGTGATCTGGGCAATATCTTATGGAGCATTATCCCTGCCCAATATTTAAAAAGCAAGAAACTGAGACCTAAGAGAGGTTAACTGACTAGTTCAAAGGCAGAGAACAAATTACTTAGAGGCAGAAGTAGGACCAGAATTCAGCTTTCCTAAACTTCTGGTGCAGAGCTCTTTCCATAATATCATGCGGCTTCTCATCTAAACTGAATGGCTTTACCATCTGCTGATGTGCCTGTGAGAACCAGCATGTATATAAGAGACAACGATAAGCATGTACCTGAATACTTAATCACAGGAGAACCCTTCATTAGTATAACTCATCAAAAAGCCTTACAATCAAAATGGGCCTGAAATACCCCTCAATGCAATTACCTCCAGACTGACTGTCCTCTAACTTCATCTTCAGCTCAAAAACGTAGCTAGTCACACTTTCAGTTCTTAGATTATTCTAAATAGAAGAAAACAATTTGTGTGACAGTGAAAATGATAAGTCAGGTGTCAAGTTCCATTACCCTACTCTCTTCGCCATTTCCCACCATTGTGATGCTTCAGTCACTACTAAACGTTGTAAAGAATGTAGAAATAGAGCAATGATCATAAATTTGACTTTCCTTTACCATCCAGAAATTAGTCTGCCTGTTTCCAAAAACCAGATAAATTTAAGAGCTGAGAACAGAAAAATAAAGGGAAAGAAGTAAGTAACTACAAGAGAAATCTTCTAAAAGATATATTGGGGGTGGGGGGGGAATGTATGGTTTAGAAGAAAAGAGATGACACTAAGTGTTCAAGCTTAATAGTACATTTATGTGTACAGGCAAGGGAAACGCTGTCTGTCCAAATGCTGTATATGCAGTATGTATAAGCAGACCATGAATTTTTTTGTAGTCAAAATATATTCAGCCTTCAGTGTAAACTACAACCTCTTCTCAGAATCCTTCCGAGTCACCCAAGCACAGTTAACTCTTCCTTTTACAGCATGCCCATTCTTCCTTCTACACGCCTCCATCACTGTAATAATTAGTGTATTCCAACAGTTACTTCACATGTTCATCTCCCTTCTAAACAATCATCTCACTGAAGGCAGAAACCATTTCAGTGCTGTGTTCAGTGAAGAATCTAGCATAGACCCGCCACACAGTAAGCACTTTACAATTCTGTGTTGAATGAACATTTTCAAACTGTTTGTAAGACTGAATACATCTGTTTAAAAGTGTCAATAACAAAAAATTTATTCATTCTTGTCATGATTAAGGCGCAAACATTACAGTACACATAAATGCTTCACATATATACAGTTGGCATATATACTCCCTGACTTTAAGAACAAACTTCAGAGTTGGCCAATTTGCTAAAAAAAACAAAACAAAACAAAAAAACCTAACTCAGTATGGTTAGAGCTGAATGTTGTAGTTGTTGGCTACCTCTGCTAACAAGGCAATTCTATACTCCTAGCCAAAAACACAGTAAAAAGTTCAAGACCAATCAACCACAAGAAGCATGATCTAGTGTGGTGACTTACAAAGGAGCTGGGGAATCATCTTTACAGAAGCATGTAAAAGAATTTTTGAGGGCAAGATATCTTATGTTCACCAGAAAGAATTATAGATTAAACAAAAGAATAAAATGACATCAAATACCTGTCTAGTGGTAAACGCAAAATCTCTGGAGTCTGAAAGTCTTGATTTTAAGATGTGCCTCAACTGTGACCTCTTCAGGAAGGTCACGTCATCTCTCTGTGCTTCTTTCAGTTCCTCTTTTGCAAAGTGTAAATAAGAATGCCTATCGCAGAAGTTCCCCGTGAGGATGAAATGATGCTGTACAGATAAAGGGAACAGATACTCAGACACTGGTGAGTGAAGGCCTGTAACAGTGTTCATTCCCTTCCTACCCAGCAACAGGCTGTGACTTAAGAAGCAGAGTTAAAAAACTCTCTTCTCTAAAAATATTTCTCCCAACAGATGTCAATGTTCAAGTTTCACCATAAGGAAATTCTGTTTGTATTTTCAAAAGCCTCAATTAAATGTAAAATAATCCACCATTTAATGTGTCTACTCATCTTTCAAAGATAACCTGTCAAGGCCAAAAGTACTGGGGCTCTCTTCTGATAGTGACAAAACAGGGAAAGGTCCATGGAGGGTAATTACCAAATGAGGAGGTTAAAGGAATAAGAAAAAAAGCAGTGAACGAGTCCTAGAGACGAACTTTTTCTACTATATATTACTTAGAATCAATCTCATCTAAGTACATACCAATACATTCACAGAAAAATTCATAAATTCATCAGTAAATCAGTACTCCAATTTAAGGTTATTTTTCCATTGAGAAATATAAAGATCCACAGACTTTTCTCTTTTTTGTATGTCCACTTTTACAGGCTCCACTCCTTTCTTGACTTCAATTTATAGTCTTTTTTCCTTTTTTACATCATTGCTACAACACTGATTTTACTGTGTAAAAGTAAGTTTTTAGTTTATATAATATATACTATACTACTGTTAATATTGGGCACAGAACATTTTTCTTCTGAATGAAAATGATGTCACTTGATGATTATTCTATGTTAATATGAATTAGAGACCATCTCTCTGAAAGTTTTCTCATTTTCTTTCAAGTTTCATTTCTGTGGTTCCAGAAGCGTATCTCTGTTTATCACAATCAAAATGGTATTTATTATTAAGAGATGAAATTTCTATTATTAAAACAAATAAGAAAAGCCCCAAACCGCAATTTAATAATGTATCTTTGTCCACCATTACCAAAGAAAGATGTACTCCAGTATAAACTATTTGCTCTATGTTTCCTCAAACTGTCAACTGTGTGTTGAATCAGTGTGAATTTTGATAAATCATAGTACAGATGGCATGATAGCTATGCCATATAAATTATTAATTAAACTTACATAAAGAAATTCAAAACCATTACATTGTCTTTACAGCCCTCACCAAGACAATGTAATGTGCAAACTTATACCTCAAATTTTGTTCCTATTACTAAAGAGCAACCACTACCACTTTTTTTTTTTCCAATTCCAGCCCAAATGCTTAGTCACTCACCCGCCCGCCATCTTATGAATCCTGTGCTTCCTCTCCGCCTGTGGATTCCACCAAAGGGGACTCTATAAAGTAAATGTGGAGACAATTATTGCCAAAAGTGAAAGAATTAGAGATTCTTAATAGTTCTAGAAAGGCTAATAAGTCCTTGATTCATTAACTGAGAGAGGGGAAAGTAATCCATAAGCTAGAAGATAGGAAAAGATCATACTTCAATTTTAAAATGTCAAAATATGTCTAAGATTCAAAATGTTTGAAACAGAACTTTTCAAAATCCAGAAAAAAAATTTAGTATTATTTGTAGATAAAGATCTAAATGATACTTCTGTTTTCCTGAGCTCACAGAAAAACTCATTCTATCAATGAAATCAGGGAAAAGAAAATAAAGATTTGAATAAAAACATACGCATTTGAAAGGTCATATATATAAAAAGAATACTAAAAGTTCTCTTTTCTTCTACTCTTAGAATATGTATGCTACATCTATAAACCTGACATTTGCATCCATCTTCTCTTTTGATAAGCAGTTCTTAATCAGAATGCCTGCAATCCTGTTCTTCTTCCTACATTTCCCTTCTTAATCAATAGAATTATCACATATTCTCCAATTCATTTCTAATTTTCCTCCATTATCTCATATGCAAGTCAAAAGAATGATAATGGTATGATAATAGGTTAAATAAACACATCACTTTTTAAGTTAGAGGCACACTGCTAAATGTTTTCCATAAATTATAAATTCTCATAACCACTGTATGAGGCAGTGCTATGGACTGAATATCTGTGCCACTCCTTTTCCCCAATTCATATGTTAAAGCCCTAACCCCCAGTGTGATAGGGTCTTTGGGAAGTAATTAGATCTAGATCAAGTCACAAGGATGGGGGCCCTCATGATGGGATTAGTGCCCTTATAAAAAGAGACACCAGAGGAGACAATGAGAAGCAAGCCAGGAAGAGTCCTCATGAGAATCCAAAAATACTGGCATCATGCTCTCAGACCTCACAGCTTCCAGAACTGTGACAAATAACTTTGTCATTTAAGCTGCCCAGTGTATGATATTTTGTTATGGCACTCAAAGCTGACTAATTTCTCACTTTACAAATGAGAAGATTATGGCTTAAATAGGCTAAATAACTTTTCTACAAAGGACCCAGGCTACAGTAGCAGAACCATGATTTAAACCTGGCTTTTAGCTAAGACTGTTCTACTAACATCTCTACAACACTGAGTTCCAAATCTGTGTCACCAATACACTAAGTGCAAGAGATCAAAGTAACACTGCTCTTAAAAAGCTCATACATCTAATCTTACATTAAACATATGGACTGACAAAGTATGAATTACTCAAAGTTTGGTACCCAAGAAATGTTACTGAAATAAACAGGAAAAACACCAAACAATAATACAATATGGTAACTGTTACATGAGTAGGCCAAATAAAGTAACACGAGGATTTCCAGAAGGAAACAATTAATTCCTGGGGTAAAACAACTACTATGAGTTAGGCAGAATATGAAAAAAAATTATAAATAAATGAAAATGCAGTTGGAGCAGGGTATAATTAATTACATTTGGATTACTACTTATCAGAAGTCACATACAAGTTGTCTCTTCAAAGATGAACAGAATCTCACTGTTGCAATGAGAGTTAATTCTAGGTTGGATGAACTATAGGGACAAAAATATGGAATTGAAAATGTGTCTGGCTGTTCCTTTTTTGATCCCATATTCTACACTACAGTTTATAGTATAAAACATCTTAACAGATGCCTGTCTCTCATCTCTTCCTTTTTCAAACCACTCTACAGAAAGCATGAAAGTAATCATCCTAAAACACAGATCAGATTGATTCCCTATTCAAAAGCATTCAACAGTCCTACTCTACATACAAGATACTATTTAGATTCCTTAAGACTAGCATGTTCCGCCTCTCACAATCTGTCCCTGTTTCTCCTTTCCTTCTCGATTCACCTTGAGCCATGATTCCTCTGCACTGGATTATTTACTGCTCCTAAACAGGCCCTGTTAAAATGCCTCCATTTGGACTGTGGCCCATCTTTTAAGACCCATATAGAATTTCCTTTGCAAGTATAACCTTGCCTATCATCTCACTTATTACTCTGTCTTATATTAGTACAATCCTGCATGTATGTCTCCATTAAAGACTACAAGCCATTTGAAAGATGGCCCCTATCCTAAAGGCAGAGATATTTAAAGAAAAAAAATGAAAGCAAATTTTTGTGTGTCTATGTCTAGGTACAACACAGGAGCTGATCATTAAAATGCAACATGGTAAGAGCAATACTAGACAAATACACCGAGTATTATGAGAATCACCTAACTCATCCTCAGAGGTGCAGAATGGCTTCCCAGAGATGATAAACTGATTCTTAAAAGATGAATATGAAGAAAACACAAGTAAAACATACACAGGTATGAAACAGTGCCACGTGTGAGAAGAATTACAGGAAATTCAATGTTGCTAACATGTAAAATATGGACCCAGAAGTGACAAAGTACAAAGCTATAGAGACAAAAGGCTTTATACAATGTATTGAGGAACATTTTATGCTGTGAGTCAGTGGTTCAGAACTAGTAGAAAGTCTAAATTCATAGTGTGCCACAACTAGGTATAAGTTATACTAGAAGTCATTTAAAATTTTTAATGAAACAGATAGTATTCTCACATGTCAAAAGTCAGAGTAAAAAGTATTCAGTAAAGTCTCATCACACCTCTGTCATCTGCCCAATTCATACCCTGCTTCCTGGGGCAAAGTGTTAGTTTCTTATTTTTCACTAGAGTTCCTTTATGCCAATAGATCAAACAATCCTATATAATCTATTTATTCTCCTTTACACAAAAAGCATTGTATAATATGTTCTGCACCTTATTTTTCCTTTTCAATTGCAGTTGATTTTTCCATATAAATACTATTTTTCCTATTCCTTTTCAACTGCATAATATTCCACTGTACTGTCATATCATTATTTACTTAACCTATCCACTATTAACAGACATTTGGACTTACTTTCCACTGTATTACAATACGTTGTTTTGGCTGACATATATGAAGAAAATCTAGACATATGCAAACATGAGTAGAAAAAGGGAGAAAAATGGTAATAAACTTTTCAGGTTATTGTGAATAATCTCTAAATCTTTCGCTATTACTTACAATACTTGTATTTAAAAAAAAAAAAAAACCCTGTATTTACATTATTACAAAATGTGAAAATATACACTGAGGGATACACTCCCTGAAGTGGGAATATAAATTTACAATTTTGATATATATTATCAAATTGTCCCCAGAGCGATAGAACCAGTATAGACCCAGTATAGACTCTCTACCAGCAATGACTGAGCAGTGACAGCACCTGGTTCCCTGGAGGAAGGGAAGAATCCTAGGGAACTCTACCCTTTAAAATCCTAATCAAGGAAGAAGAATCCAGAAGAATCATGAGATAAACAGTCAAAGAGGTCAAGAAAAAAATAGGAATTACGAGGTTCTGGAGGACAAACAAGAAAAGATGACTGCTCTCTAGTGTTGAATATGTAACAGAGAGATCAAATAATTAATGAACTAAACTATAAAACTTAAGTAATTAAAACAGTATGGTAAGGTACACAAAACAGAACAAATCAGGATAGCATAAAAAATACAGCACTGAATAAAGGCAATTAAGAGTAAAACAATTAAGAATAAAAGAAAGATAACAGCTATGCCCTATGAAAAGGAACCAGAGCTTCCTGAGGAAATGGCTGATTCTAGAGCTGGGAAACTGTATGATGAGCCTGGAATATCTTATTGTGTCACGATGTCAAAAGTCTTCACAAATTGATGGGAACATGTTAAAAGAATATAGAGTTAGCCTGACGGGGCCTTTGTGAGACAAATCTAGGGCTATTTGAGCATTTAACAATTCATAATGATAGTAAAAGATTATAATCCATTGAATAAAACTATTCATGAGGGAGAAATAAATTTCTTCTTTATGGTAAAAAGCCAACTAAAATCACAAAGGAACAACAAAATTAGAAAATCACCATGAATCATTCATAGCTGATTCAAACAAGAACTGAAACTGAAGGCTGACACTAGTAGGCCAAATAAAAGTTTGAGGAGTAACCAGATTACACAAAGTATCAAACCATAAGATTCCTATTAATCACAAAGGGAAGAATAATAATCTTATAACAGAAAAGAAACTTGGTAGACACCACTGCAACCTGTGATCAAAGTTAACATCACCAGCATTGAGACAAATCAACACTGTGTGCTTCCTGATGAAAAGAAACTCAAGAAGCACGACTACTGAGGTCTCAGTTGCATGACCAGACATCATGTTGTCACATGACTCCTGCATGATGATCCAAGATGTTTTTGGAGAGGGAAGGCTGTAAAGGTTATTATTGTCAATATATCTGGATATCTGGATAATACTATTGTGTCAATATTAATTTCTTGACTTTGATAACTACTTGATTTTGACGATTATGTAAGAGAATGTCCTAGTTTTAGGAAACACATTTAAGTATATAACAGTAAAAAGGGTATCACATCTTGAATTTTCTCTAAAGTGATTCAGAAAAAAAACTACATACTTGAATATAAATATCTTTAAATATATTTTAAATATTTCTGTATATTTAAAATACCATATACAGAGGGGGGAAGATGGACAAAGCACTGAGACAGGAAATGAAGGGGAGGGAGAGGGAAAAACGCAACCGTTGAAAATGTTCACATTTGAGGAATGAGCATATGGATTTTGGATTTCTTTGTATATTCTCTTCTGTCAAATGCCTGTTATATTCTTTGTCCATTTTTCTATGGGATAATTTATCTTTTTCTTAATGATTTATGGAAACACACCAATAAAAATGTTAATCCTTATTTTTTCCCAGTGTATGATGCCTTTTATCATAGAAAAGATTTGATTTTGTAAAGAGTTCCTAATAATGGTGATGTTTGGGTGATAGGGTTATGGATGCTTTATTTTCTTAAGGTTTTTAAAATTTATCTGTATTTCACAAATCTTTACTAAGCACCTATTACTTTTTTTTTAACGAAAAAAGGGTTATATTTTTATATTCATTAAAGTAACCAAATTCTAACAGGACTTTTCATAAAACCTGGAAAATTGATTCTAAAAATCAAATGGATTTTACTTAACAATTTCTCTCTTAACTGACGGAGACAAGAACTAAGCCAGTCATGAAGAAGAGCAAAAAGAGCTTGAGACCTGCCTTTGAGAGATTAGCACTTGTACAGTGGTATTGGTATAGGAATTAAAAAACAGGCTAAAGGCGAATACAGAGAGCCGAGAAACAAATCTATGTATAAAAACAATATCATGGATTATTCAATAAATAGCATTGAGACAATTATACTTTTGGAAGAATAAGATTAGACCCCCTACCTGACACCACACACAAACACAACATCATCAAGTTGGATGTAAAAAGACCTAAATATGAAAGAACTTTCAGGTAATTTATTTTAAAATGTAAGACCTTCTGGTAGCTAGGCTCTAAGATAGCCTTCAGTGATCCTCACATTCTGGGTATTCCAGCCCCATTAATAGCTTCCTTCCACAATGAATGGGCTGAGTGATAGTCTGTGACTTCAAAGACTAGATCATAAGACATTAGTTTCCACTGTAGTCTCCTGGTTCACTCATTCAGGGAAAGCCAGCCTCCAAATTATAACGACACCCAAGTACCCCTCGTATAGGACCATACGAGGAGGAACTGAGGCCTCCTGCCAGCAGCCAACACCAACTCACCAGCCATTTGAGTAGGCTATCTTTAAAAGTCCTGCAGCCCTAGTTAAACCTTCAGATGACTGCAGCCCTGACTGACATCTTGACTGCAACCTCAATAAGAGAGCGAGACCAGAACTACCCAGCCACGCTGCTCCCAGAAACAGAGAGAAATAATAAACGCTTATTGTTTGTTTTAAGCAAATAGATTTTGGTGGTAATTTGTTTGCAACAACAGATAATTAATAAAGAGACTATTGTTATAACTTCAATGTAGAGAAGGAAATTCTTAGATATGATATCAGAAGCAAAGTTACAGTTTTAGACTGACAAATATCAGTATTGAAAATGAAAGGTTTGGTACAACAAACAGTTGTACACATACAAGTCAAAGGACAAGCCACAAACTGAAAAAACATATTTGCAATTCAAATAACAAATAATTAGTATCAATACCTGAAGAATTCCTACAAATCAAGAAGAAAAGGACAAATCACCTAATACAAAAAGGGGGGTGGGGCAAGGGGTAGAAAATTTAATTTACAAAAGCAATTAAGTAGCAATAAACATATAAAAAGAACTAGAAACCACACTAGTAATCAGAGAAATGCACATTTAAAACACCAAACACCATTTCTCACATGTCAGAATGACAAAAATTACGTCTGACAAGATGACAAGTCTCACAAACAGCTGGTGGAAGTAAACTGGTAACAACCACTTTAGAAAATATTATACCGAATCTGGTAAAGGTAAAGGCTGGGCATACCCTATGACCTAGTATTTTCCTACTTGCAATAACATATACTAGAAAAAATTTTCACATACACACAGGGACATGGGGTATGTACAAAAACATTTGTTGCAGCACTCTTCATGATATGGAAGAAACCGGCAACTACTTCAGAGACAGTATTTTTTAAAATGTGATTTATACATGCAAAATGCACAGTAGTAAAAATGAAGAAATCAGAATTCCATGTATCAATAAAAATACCTCTTATAAAAACACGTAACTTTTTAAAAAAAGGTTGCAGAAGATATGTGCAGTATGGTATCATTTACATACAAAGTTTAAAAACATACGAGTTCTATGGTTTATATACGCATGTATACAAAAGAAAAAGTTTAATATATAACTCTCAAACATGGAGCTCATAATCACAAAGACGGAGGCAATAAAAATATAAACAAATAAAAAGTCAGGTATTGGTAAATGCTTTGAAAATAAAATAGATGATGTGGTAGGGATGAGGGAGGAAAAAAGGATATGTTGGGTGGTCAAAGACTCTGGGAGAAGCACATTTGTCCTGAGAAATAAGTAATGAAAAATTCTTAAGAAAACTAAGCAAGGGGCAGAACAGCCACCTGAATAAGGCTTGACATGAGGCCAATCCGTCTGAGGAACAAAAAGATGAGTATGTCTGGACTGCAGTGAATGAGGGGGTGAGTATATGAGATGAGGTTACAAGAGGCAGACAAGAGGAAATCCCAAGTAAATCTGGTTTTAATGGAGCCTGAAGTTTATACAATTGGGGGAAGGGAACACAAAACTATGAAAACAAAATTTGGTCCTATAATGAATATTTCTTCAGAAGGAGAAAGGAAACTACATCAAATTACAATTTTTAAAAAGTTGTCAAGCACATCAAAAAGTCCTAAATAACAACATAGTAGTTTTAATAATTAACTCCCTGGCACACTTTCATGATCATTTTTCCTACATATCTTGGCTGTGTTGTCCTTGATTGCCTCTTCATGTGACAATGACTTTGTAATATCATTTTCTATAAAGAGATCAGAGAGAATAGTCCTGTCTTCCGTCTGGAATAGAGGGTAAAAATTTGTTTTTTATAACTGACTCTTTAGAAAGATCCCTTCAACTTCACAACTGATTATTGGTGATGCCATGTAAATATTTCAAATTTGAATGTGTGAAAACCTCTTTTAAATTTCTTTCATATATGAGCTTTAAGAGTAGAAGAAATCTTCAACAAAGTTACAAATGGTCAATCTTGGTTTCTCCTCCATTACACCCACATTCTCCCAGTCCTGGCTGGGTGCAACAGGGTAAGTTCATATCACCATTCAGCTTCTGGCCCTGTACTTTCATGTGAGAATGCCAGCTGGGAGATATTCTTCAACTGGCTCAGCAGGCAATAGTTAAACTATGAAGTCACTTCAAATCACATAAATGTATTGCACACATCTCTCCTTAGGATTTCAAGATTGCCTATGTCTACTCCAACATAACCTGAAATGACAGAAATTGTGACAGGGAAGAAGTCAAAGTGTAAAACTATAGTGACCTTAACTAAGTTAGGTCCAGCCTAGGAAACAGCCTGCTCAAGCAAGAGACCTTGGGCTTTAATCAGCTTCATGGTAACTTTACCTCTGTCCAGATCATTGTGAGCCCTGAAAATTAGTGATAGCAGTTTGGAATTTTTTTTCTTCTATAAGAGATAAGAAACTGGTGGAGAGTTTTAATCAAGGGATCTGAATTGTTTTAACAAGAATACACTAAGAAATGTACTGACCTAAGGCTATCCTCTAACCCTGCTTAAAAAGGGGTATTTAAGCACAAAGTAAACCAAAATTATGCTTTCATCTTCTGAAAATTTCTGTTTCCTCTTTCTCCCTATCTCTGGATTTAAAATGCCAGAACATACAAATCCAGTCATCCCATTATTTCCCCCACAATGACCTTTACTTGAAAAGTAATAATTTCACAACTTACAAGCTTATAATTAAAGAGTATAATAGCTATGTTAACATAATAATAATAATAAAAAAAAGCAAACTATTCAGTTACTGAGGGTCCTTCTATAGCTATTCTAGGAACAGATGTTCTTTCCCAGCTGTGAAACCCCAGTCCTGGCAGCCTGGCCTCTCCATCAGTCAGTTCAGGGAGACCTCCTTTCTCCTTAAATGAGCAAAATTTAACCAGTAACTTAGTCTTTACAAAGATAATGAATCTAACAGGTTAAGTATGCAATAAGCAAATAATAGTAAACGAGTCAATCATGAACCCTGAAGGTATTAAAAGCACTGGGGGTGGAGATGGCAAAAATGATTAAAAGCTGTTGAACCAGAAACGCTGGAGGATGACGGCATTCCTCAGCCCTTGCAACTCACGCACAGGTCTCCTGTTCTGCCCTTCTATTCATGCCCTGGAGAGCAGTGTCACGAGAGGAGTACAGCAGCTTCTCATCAAAGTACCCCTGCTACTGAGATGCTGAAGAAACAGAAGCTGCAAAGAATAGGAAATTAAGGAAGGCAGAAATGCGGGAGTGGGGGTCCACATGAGAACGGATTTGAGAACACAGTGTAACAACGCACACAGAAGAGCATATTACAGATAGAATATATAAATTCAGGAGTAAGAAACAAAGAATAAAAATACTGTAGGATTAGGCTAATCTGGGAAATGTTGATCCTAGAATGGTTGATATGAAGAACTGCCTCTTCCATAAGTAAGGTCAGCCAAACAATGAAGACAATGACAAGACAGATTTACATGTTTCAAATCCAATTATACACTACAGAACTTTAACCTAAGATAAGAAGGTTACATTGAGAAGTTAAACAGTTGAAAAGTTTCTAATCTAGAAAAAAAAAATCTGCTAAAGTTAATGGATTCTCCAAACTCTAGTGTCACAAATAAATGTTGTGCACCCATAAAGTTTTCAAAGATCAACTAGATCTACAAGGTTTATTAAGAAAAACTAGTCTCTAGCTCCCTCATCAACATTTTCCTTCCCTGAAAACTTTCTTTTAGTTAGCTATTCTGGAATTCATTTCCATATCTCTAAGTAATATATTACAAACATATTGTTGCTTCTTAAATGATCAGTTTGGGGTATTATCTAGTGACTGCCTACTGACTGAAGTTTAGAATTCAGCTGTTTCTTAGTCCTGTCCCCCTCCACAGTTCCCACACTCACTGTCTCAATACTTTGGTTAGATCAATATTTAAGGCTTGTATCACTGTGATTACATTGGGTATTCAGAGCTAAGCCAAGCAGTAAGTATTAATTACCTTTCTTTTCCGGCAGAACATTTTGTCTTCCATGGCACTGTCTAGATTCACATTTACTTAGTTTTCTGTATACTTGTCCCTACACACTTATCGGCTACATATTTATCCTGAATTAACCCCAGGCTCTTGAGTATGACAAAGCTCCTTCAAATATATTCATTCACATCAGGTTTCTGTCACTTTCATCTTCCTGAAGAAGTCTTCCCTTGTCTTATGGCTTGCCCCAGTCTGGACCGATCACCCTGGGCCAGCTGCACAGCTACCATCCTGAGTGTTCCCTTTCACCTTCTCTTGGGTTTGAATTCTTTCCTCTCACGTCCTCCTCTTTCTTGATACATTTCCTTGTTTTGATGGAGTACATTCCTCAGCTTCCTGAGGGTTGGTGGGGGTGAATTTTTTGAGACCTTGAAAAATACCTTCATTTCACTCTCAAATCTGAGTAATAGTTTATACTAGTTAGGATATCACTTTCCTTCAGAATTTTAAAGGCACAGCAGCTCCACAGTACTCTTGCTTCTACTGTTGAGAAGCCTGAAGGCGTTGATTCTTGATCCTTTATCTGGGGTCTAGTTCTTTAATTACAGTGATGTACCTTACTAGGAGTCTATCATCAATCACTGTATAACGTACTCAGTGGGCCCTTTCAATCTGAAAAAAATCATGTCCTTTAGTTCTTAAAAATTTTTTCTTGATTTATTTCATTAATAACTTTCCCCCCTCTGTTTCTTCTGATTTCTTTCTGAAAATCTATTAATTCTGATGTTGAAAACTTCTGAACCAGTCTTCAAATTTTCCTAGCTTTTTTCCTCCTATTTTCCATCTTTGTTTTACTGACCTCCTAGGAGATTCTCCTACTTTATATTCCAACCACTCCAGAAGTATTGCTCAATTTTCTTTTAAAAGTATGTTTATGAAACACTCTATTTGGCAAGAATACTATAATTCAGTATGGTATAATTTACAAGTTCTGGTATAGATCTCTTGATAGTTTTTACCATAATACTATTAACTAAAGAATTTATGACACAAGGAACTCCTTAAGTTAGCCATATTTAAATTCACTTAATATTTGTATTTAATAAGCACCTATGCAACAAAAGTACAAGATACGTCAGTAAAGATGGTAGTGACAGCTAATATTTATTGAGTAATTAGTATATGCCAAGTATTTTACCTGTATTATCAGTTAAATCTCACAGATGAAAAGACAGTAACTTGTTCAAGCTTACATAGCTGCTAAGTGATACAGCCAGAATTAAAATCTAGGTTTGTTCTGACTTCAGAGCCCAAGTTTTTAAGGACTTTGACAGACTGACCTGTCTTCACAAAAACCTCTTCTTCCTAGGCACATGTTTCCCAGTCTCCCCTGCAGTCAAATATGGCCATGTGACTGAGTTCTGGCTCATGAAATATGAGAAATGAGGAGTGCCACTCTTAGGCTTGGTCCACTACAAACCTCCCCTGCTGATCTTTCCATGTTCTTTCCTTTTCCATCTTCATGTAGATAAGCATACGCTCATAGGAACCATTTGCTAAAATTGGTGGAGCCACAAGATGAAAAGAGCCTACCAATCAGAAATATTGATTGTTTGGGATTTTACTGAGCAAGAAACAAAATTTAAACTATATTAATCCACTGAGATTTGTAGGTTTATCTGTTACTGCAGTCATACTTTATACCACATTGCCTTAAAAAACTAAGTTTTGAGGAGAAACCCAGGCATATTAACATCTATTATAATACATAAATGGCATAAAAAAAAGTAGTACAAAGTTATATTTACAGATAGAAGTTTATGTTCAGAGAAAAATAACAGCACTCTCAGCTGGAGAGATCATGGGCGTATCTACATTTAATGAGTCTCGCTGATGGTTAAGATTTAAGTAATTAAATGTGGCCAAAAAAAAAGGCATTTCAACTAGAAGGAATGACATATGCCACCAGATAGAAGCCGTAAAAGTAGGGACTTCGTGGAAAATGGTGACCAGTAGCATAAGTGAGAAGAGCATATGGTATAAATCAAAAAGTAGTGAGGCCTAAACTGGAAGGGCAGACTGATGCTGGATAACAGCACCAGATTAAGACTTCTGGACCATTTTCCTAAGCAACAGTGAGCTACTGAGAGCTCAGAGCAGAAACTCAACATAGTCCATACAGTGCAACATAAAATGGTAAAGGACTAAAAGGAGGAAAGTGCCATGAGACACATCTGTCATTGGAGCGTATCACAGCTGATGGAATCATATACAGATTCCATCATTTGACAAATATTTAATTTACTGGTCATTTACTTCATGTGTATCTAAGCTAGATGATAGCAATAGGAATGGAAAAAACACCCGTGAATGTTAAGGAAAAATTAGGCAGTATTTGGTTATAGCCACTGAGACTATGGCTTGATAAGAGAAGGGAAAAGGTCAATGACTGTGGTCTCATGTCTAAGGGTTAGAAAAGGGGGTAAAATAGTACAATCAAATAGAAAGCTGGGAGGTGTAACTATTTTCCAAGAAATGGTTAGTCTGCTTTCAGACAGGCTGAATTTGAGATAACAGGTACCATTCTTCATATTAATTACTAATTCCTATTTCCAATTAACTAATTCAATCAAAAGAGCCAAGTCTCTCATCCAATGTAGAAAGGATTAAGATGCATAAATAGACATTCTGCAGCAAACGCTAGCCTTTTGAGACAGCATTCAAAGGCATGGGCTAGTTAAGAATTTACATAAGTTCAATGTTTCCCAAAGGGTGTCCCATAATAGATCAACCATCCTCTTCCTGAACATGCCGCTGCCACTCCTTCCCACCGTCTCCTCCCCTAAGATCCCACCCCAGAGGTTTCATAAGGGAAAAAAAAAATTGCATCTGGAGAATCTTACAAAGTACAATTACTTTTTGGAATTCCATAATATACAACAGACAATTTTGAGAATCCTAAGGAAAACTTCTATTTTATTTAATCCAGGTATTTTCCAAGCTTATTCAAAAGCAGAAATCTATTTTTGAAGAATATCATCCTATAACGATGTATACTTTGGGAAATATCACACAGATGGTAAGCTACTTGAGGGCAGAGAGAATTTCTTATTAATCTTTGCATGTTCACTGTACCTAACATTGTATAAAACACAGAGGAAACAATGTGTGCTGAAATACTTACTTCTAGGGGTTATGTAATAGTAAAAGCTACATATTTTGGTCCTTTCCTACTTACGGTGAAAAAGAATATGAAAATGAATATATGTATGTTCAGATATGATTGAAATAATGTGCTGAACACCAGAAACCGACACAACATTGTAAACTGACTATACGTCAATTAAAAAACTATTCCAAAATACCAAGGATCATCCTAGTTTTCTTATAAAAGTTCTTTATATACTTCATAAAATCTTTACCATAAATTATGAGTATTATCCCAGTATCACTGGATATAGCACACTTTGCTTCCAAAATTAAGTCCATCCTCAAAATGCAACATACCTGAAGATACCTGACTCGTACTCAAAACACAGCATTAAGTAAAATGGCTTTCTAAAAACTGTGAAGCAATACATAACAGCAAATTATTACTCCACATACTTATTAAGTATGAGCACTGGATGAGAAGCATATGCTTTATGTTAACGATAAGAATTAAAAGAAGAAAAAGGAGAAGTAAATAGTGAGGAAATCTTGTCCACTTACCTCCTAATCAATTCAGGTGAACCTAAATAAAGAGAGTCACTTACTCCATTCCCCTTCCCACAAGGAGAAGAGGAAGAAAAACATTCTGCCACTGGGTGGGGGAAAGAACGAAGTTTGCCCCTCCGGCTTCATTCAGTAGCTCTGGACCAAATGAATCAACATGTTTATCTGCTAATACAGCTGAGCTCACTTTAAAGTATTATGCACTTGAAAGGAAAGGAACTTCTTAAAAATGAAACTAGTACAAATTAGAAAGTTTTGTTTTAGCAAATTTAGTTAAGCTCTTTGTTTACGAAGACCAAAAATTACAGAATATATCTTTTATTGCATCAAAATGTTTATTACAAACTGATGAAGATTTAAAGAAACTCAGGCTCTAAAACATTTGATCTAAGGGTCAAGGACAGTCTGACTTCTTAGTTCTGCCAGCAGTTTTTAGAAGTTGCTTCCTGTACTAGGGAATGTTCACTGTTCTTGCACAAACAATAATAAAAGCCGTTTATACAACTACCTTGATTACTTTTTCCTTTCCTTTTAGAATCAGAATCATTATTTGGTAATAGCAAAGGCAACAATCATTAATTCTAGTAAGTATTTTGAGTTTTTATTTACCATTATATTTCTACTCATTTAGTATTTGTTGGGAAACAATATGAATTTATTCATTTATTCAAAGAATATACACTGAATATCAATTATGTGTTGGACATTATAGATGAAAGTCAGCACAAGAAATATGGTCACTGCCCTCTAAGAGCTTTCAATCTAGCTGAAAAGAAAGATATTATAAAATCAGACTATATACATAATCCAGACTATGAAAATTTAAAAACACCATGTAAGCAAATAACACGATCTAGCCTGGGGGGTCAGAAAAAGATTCCTTTGGTAGTGACAACTAAGCTGACATTAGCATAACAAACATTAAACATGATTTAAAACACACACATATACACATATACCCCAAATCATCCCAGGAGTAAGAATGCCCACAACTGTTGGGAGGAAAGGGTTTATAAGAGCAATGGTAATATCTATATGACTTTGAAAATAACGGTGATAGCTTCATGCCAACAGCAACAAGAGATCACTTATTTCTGTAGGAAGAAAAAGCAATGGCCACCCCTGGATATTTCCGTCAAAAATAGGTTTCATAGCTAGAACTACTTTCCAATGAAAAAGCTAAACATCAGCTATTAGTCTAGTAATTTCCAATCATCTCAAGTGCTTATAACAATGCATGTATCCCAAGCCTTAACCCCCCATTAAAGCCAGGTCTCAAAATAACTTCAGCATCCACAGATCACAGGATCATATGATGTTAACCAGAAAAAAAAATTCTAGGTATTACCTTACAATAAAACATTTTCATTTTTTAAATCAGAAATGAGACCCAAGTGGGGAAGTAACATATACAACCATCACTCATCTAGTTAGCAGTGAAAAAGGAAGCCGACTAGACCCTGGATAGACCCTCTATAACTCAATAAAGAAATTAGTTTAACCAACTACTAGAGATAAACATGCTCATTTATTTTACAGGAACAATCCTTCACTCCTCAAAAGCGTAAAGTTATCACACTCTTTTAAACTAAAAAACAAACAAACAAAACTGCTTGGGACTATTAAACATCTCTGGGTACTCGGCAAGAAAATTAACCCAAAAAAATAATTTATCAACTCATTGATAGAGACAACCATTAAGAGCTAAACTTTTGAAGTCCAATTTGATAGTAATATACTTTTATTTAGTATCATTTTAATGCTTGAAACCCATAAATTTCACAATGAAATCTATACAAATTTGCATTTTTAAAGGAAGCCAGTGACAGAGGAATAAGAAAATAAGGGGTAATACCCATTAAAATATACAGAAGAAAAAAATCCAAGTAAATGTAAGACCTAATACTGTGAATGATGTAATTTGGGTCTTGTTGGCTGACCCTGTATTATTTGGTTTAGTAGAGTTGGAATCAGCCATAAAACCTGTGACTACCAATTTCATTGCATACTCTTGACTTAAAAACAAAACTGAAAACTTGTACATAATTGATTTAATACACTAAACACACAATCCTCAGAAAACTGGACAGAAACTGAAATTTGGATTCTGCAAGGAGAATCAAGTCAAATTGGGATCATTTTGTAAACATGCCTCCTAATTCACTATCACCTCAGAATACCAAGCTATCTTTTTATAAGAAGGGAGCACAAGCCTAGTACTCCTATGAACAGACAGAATGGCTACATTTTAGAATAATTTCCACAGGGGTAAATTTTAGAGAATGCTATGTGCCAAATATTCAATCTGACCACTAGAAAGGCTGCTGTCTCTGCTGGAAATCTGACTGAGAACTGAAGTACAAACATTCTAATAAATACATAAAACTTTACAACAGACACTGTTGGTTTGCTAATGCAGTATCAATTCCCAAATCCCCTTTACCTTGGCCACCTCCTACTACAGAGACTGAAAACCAGACACTCCCTTTCCAGCATCTAAGGTAACTCAGAACCCACTTCTGGATAACAAGACATAGAAGGAAGTCTGATAGTGAGCTTCTGTGAAAGTTAGTGCTTTCCTAACAAAAGGGATAGTGTGGCTGATAGTAGCCATCTCCCATCTGTCTGCCTTGAACAGCAATGCAGTGCTCGTCAGTATAGCCATTTCAAAACCTTGAAGCAACAAGTGTAGGAATGAAAAGCCAACAAGTTAAAAGGTGAAGAAGCAGAGAGAGCTTGAATCTTCAATGATTGTATCCTTATTGATAAACAACCAGCCACTGCCCACTTTTACCCTTCTTAAGTAAAAATAAATAAATCTGTCTTTTGTCACTATTGGCTGGGCTTTCTGTATTTTGAACAGAATCCCTGCCTTACAGTTACAAACATTTACAGAATATGGTGTACAATTCTTTTAATTTAAAAAAAAGTTACAGGGGATTGCCAAGATGGTGGAGTAGAAGGACATGGTGTTCACCTTCTCCCATGACTGCAACAAATATTACATCTATGTTACATACGGAACAATTCGCACAAAATACCTATGGAACTTTAGAAGAATATCTCTTAACTCTCAAAAGTACAAGGAAAATCCTCACAAAGTAAGATAAACAGCAAGTTTGTACTGTATAGCACATGAAACTATATTTAATATCTTGTAGTAACCAACAATGAAAAGAATAGGAAAATGAACATATGTATGTATATGTAAGCCAGAAACTTTATGCTGTACACCAGAAATTGATACAACATTGTAAACTGCCTATACTTTCAAAAAAAAGCATTTAAAAAAGTTACAGTACTTGTATAAATAAAAAACCATCAAACTAATGCCAGATATTTTCCCTTCGTAATATTTTTTTCTGACTATAAAAGTAATATATTCACCTTAGAAATTTTATCAAATACAGAAAAATTTAATAAAGAAAGAACTCACTACCCAAAGACAATCACTTTTAATATTTTGGTTTATTTCCTTCTGATCAACTTTTAGATACATATTAATATACAAAACTATGTTTTATTTTCATAAATTGGGATCATGCAGAATATAGTTTATCATTATTAATACATGCAAAGTAATAAATCAACATATGAAAAAATATGACTTAAAAATGAAAGTGTCGCTTCCACCATCATACCCTCCCCCCCAAATACACACACACACACACACAGAAACACCCTCACCATTCCACTCGTCAAAAAATAGCCATTTTTAATACTTCTGGCATTATGGCTCTATTTCTTTATTTTAAATAATTTTTTAAACTGAAGTATTCAATTTACAATGTTGTTTTACTTTCTGTTGTACAGTATAGAGATTCAGGGGAGTGTATAACTCAGTGGTACAGTACGTGATTAACATGCAAAAGGTTCTGGTTTCAATCCCCAGTACCTCCATTAAAAATAATAAATAAATAAACCTAACTACCTCTTTCCTCCAAAAGAAAAACAAGAAACAAAAAAACAAAAAGCATAAAGATTCAGTTACATATACATATGTGTGTGTGTATATATATATTCCTTTTCCTTCTCTTTTCGGTATAGAGTATGATATTGAATACAGTTCCCTGTGCTATACAGTAAGACCTAGTTGTTTATCTATTTTATATATAGTAGTTAGTATCTGCAAACCCCAAACTCCCATTTTATCCCTCCTCATCCCCTTTCCCCTTTGGTAACCGTAAGTTTGTTTTCTATGTCTGTGACTCTCTTTGTTTCATAAACAGGTACATCTGTGTGATTATTTTTTAGATTCTACATATAAGTGATATCATATAGTATTTTTCTTTTCTTTCTGGCTTGCTTCACTTAGAATGACAGTCTCCAGGGCCATCTATGTTGCTATAAATATTACTATTTCATTTCTTTTTATGGTTGAGTAGTATTCTGTTATATATATATACCACAACTTCTTTATCCAACCACCTGTCAATGAACATTTAAGTTGCTTTTCCATGTCTTGGCTATTGTAAACAGTGCTGCTATGAACACTGGGGTGCATGTACTTTTTTGAATTAGACTTCCTTCGGATATATGCACAGGAGTGGGATTGCTGGATCATGTAGTAAGTCTATTTTTAGTTTTCTGAGGAATCTCCATACTGTTTTCCACAGTGGCTGCACCAAAATACATTCCTACCAAGTGTAGGAGGGTTCTCTTTTCTCCACACCTTCTCCGGCATTTGTTGTTTGTGAGCTTTTTAATTGATGGCCATTCTGCCTGGTGTGAGGTGATACCTCACTCTAGTTTTGATTTGCATTTCTCTGATAATAAGCAATACTAAGCATGTTTTAATTGGCCTATTGTCCATTTATACATCTTCACTGGTGACTTGCTTGTTTAGGTCTTCCACCCATTTTTTGATTGGGTTTTTTTTTTAACTTGTATGAGCTGTTTGTATATTCTGGAAATTGAGCCCTTGTTGGTCACATTGTTTGCAAATATTTTCTCATTCCATAGGTTGTCTTTTCATTTTGTTTATAGTTTCCTTTGCTGTGCAAAAGCTTATAAGTTTAATTAGGTCCCATTTGTTTATTTTTGCTTTTATTTCTATTGCCTTGGAAGACTGCCCTAGGAGAACATTGCTATGACTTATGTCAGAGAATGTTTTGCCTGTGTTCTCTTCTAGGTTTATGGTGTCTCATGCTTAAGTATTTAAGCCATTTTGAGTTTATTTCTGTCCATGGTGTGAGGGAGTGGTCTAATTTCACTGATTCACATGTTGCTGTCCAGGTTTCCCAACACCTCTTGCTGAAAAGACTGTCTTTTCTCCATTGTATATTCTTGCCTTCTTTGTCAAAGATTAACTGATCGTGTGTGGGTTTATTTCTGGCTCTCTATTCTGTTCCATTGATCCATATGTCTGTTTTGGTGCCAGTATCATGCTGTTTTGATTACTGTAGCTCTATAGTATTGTCTGAAGTCTGGGAGGGTTATGCCTCCAGTTTCGTTCTTTCAGTATTGCTTTGGTAATTCTGGGTCTTTTGTGATTTCATATAAATTTTAGGATTTTTTTTTTGTTCTAATTCTATGAAAAATGTCCTGGGTAATTTGATAGGGATCACATTAAATCTATGGATTACTTTGGATGGTATGGTCATTTTAACAATGTTAATTCTTCCAATCCAAGAGCATGAGATCTTTCCATTTCTTTAAATCATCTTTAATTTCCTTAATCAATGTTTTATAGTTTTCTGTGTATAAATTTTTCACACCCTTTATCAAGTTTATTCCTAAGTATTCTATTTTTTTGATGCAATTTTAAAAGAGATATGTATTTTTTTGCTTTCCTTTCTCATATTTCACTGTTAGTATGAAGAAATGGAACTGGTGTCTGTATATTGCTGTTTCTTGATTTATCACCTGTAACCACATCAACTGACTTTCCACTATGAAGGTGAGAAATTGTTCCCCTTCATCTTTCTTAATTTTCACTACTTTTATTTTCCTTTTCAATTTTTCTATTGGTTGATATCATAACATTAAAAAAAATGACTTAAGCCTCTATTTCTTGACATTAATTTTAGAAAAAAAAGTCTTAGTTTCCTATTGTGGAAGATAAAGAATCAGTGTTCTTATATAACAAACATTTTTAGTCAAAAGACGCAGGATTAAAATGCAACTATCATTTGGCCTCACCCAATCCTGAGTGAGAAAGAAAAAAAAAGTGTGTGTACTTGCTGCTATAGCACTAATTCATTTAATTCAAGAAAAAGTGCTGGAAAAGATAGATGTGTCATAACAGAGAATACAGAAAAAACAAATGAATTTTTAAAAATGTTAAGGACAAACATAAATTTTAAAATTATAAAAAAAGAAGACTGAAGAAGAGAGCACAACATTCAAACCAGACAACAGAAAAGGAATACTAATAATTCCTCTTTTACAGTTGTCTTCTTAAAAAAGAACCATCATAATGCAACCATTGATGCCCAAAGGTGCTGAGAAGATAGAGAAGTTATCACTTTGAGTTCCAATTAACAACAATAATCTTTGAGAAATATAGAGCATGAGAAGGGTATTAAAAACAAAACAAAACAAAAAAAACCCTGGAAGGGCAACTATCCTTATTCTTTTTATAGAAGAAAACAACAATTGAGCCTAAATATTAATTATTAGTAAACTTGATGTCAAACTTAGCAATATTTTAGATTATTAACTAATAATAGCAACTACTATTTATTAACTATTTAATATATCCCATGTGCTGTGATAAAAGCTAATCAAATATTATGATCTTTGAGTCTTACGACCATATAAAAATAAAGTAGATACTATTATCATCTCCATTTTATAAATGAGAAATTTAAGGCATATTAAGATTGAGTATTTTGCCCACAGTCATTAAAAGGCAAAGACTTGACTTAAAATTAAGTTCCATTCTCTTAAACACTGGATTAAACTGACAGTACTTAAAAATGAGAAAAGTAGAAGAGAGGGTATAGCTCAGTGGTAGAGCACATGCCTGGCATGCCAGAGGTCCTGGGTTCAATCCCTAGTGCCTCCATTAAATAAACGAATAAACAACAAAAAAAACAAAATTACCTCCCGCCAACAACAACAAATGAGAAAAGTAAATGAATGAGAAGTAACAGTAGATTCACTAAGAGCAAGCTACCTCAAACTAGTCATTCTTCTGTTCTGAATTACCATGTTGCAATAGCATAAACAAATCTCTAAGATATATTGTTAGGTGATTATGATGCCATTTATGCAAAATGAGATAAAACAAAAAGAATCAAATGTTTACAGAAAGCACATTAAGTCTCATTACTTTAATTATCCCTCTTCCTGTCCCCTGCCCAATCTCTTGAATCCTAGTCTCTCGGCAAGAGGCAAATACTACTTACAGTTTGGCATTATATTTCTGGTTCTTAAATATTTGAGGAAAAATATGACTTTATATTGGCATAACACACTTGACAGTGATTTTGTTCTGAGAAGGAAAATACAGTGGAGGAATTATACGGTACTATATTTATTTATTTGCCTCTTTAATCTTTTACAAAAAGAATTCATGTATTAACTTCCATAATTCAGATTTTTAAAATCATAATAGTGCTCAAAGAAAACGGCAAAAATTTCTAAGTAGGACCTCAATGGCCTCCTTGGAAGAGAAGTATGATATAGCAGACTGCACAACAATTAAAAACCTTTACATGACAAAAACATACCATAAAATTAAAAGGCATAAACAAACCAGGGAAATATTTGCAACAACAACAAAATGATTAATAAACTAACAGTATTCTGCAGATGCAAAAAGTTCTTGTAAATAAATAAGAATATATACTATTTGTGAATCTGACTAAAGACATAGGCTTCTTATATAAAAATTGACTAAGAATATGAAAAGCAATTTATTTGAAAAAAAAATGTCTAAAAACAGTAACAACAAAGTTTAATCTAAGTAACAAGAAATGTAAAATAAAATAGCAATATAATCGCAAAAACTAAAAAAGATAACACCCAGTGATGGCTATGGTATGAGAAAGCACAAACTTTTACAAGTTAGTGATGGGAAAGTAAGTTAGTAACATCTGGACAACAAATTGGCATACGTAAATAACTTGTATAAACAAAACATAATAAAACTTCCTCTAAAAGGTGACTGCAGCCTTAAATTGCAGTGATAGTCCTGCCAAGACAGACATCAGAGGCTAACAGTCCTGCTGTGATCCTCCCTGCACTGACCACAGCTACACTGTTACACTCACTTCTGGGCACCACATTTTAAGAGAAACATTGACAAAGAGGTATTTCCACAGTAGGACACCAGATTATGTATAAGAGGGCTAAAGACCATGTCATATAGTAAACAAAAGAAAACATTTTGCTTAAAAAGATGATTTCAAAGAAGACATCATAGTGATTTTGAAGTATCTGAAGGCCTATCACATAGAAAACAGATCTTGTTTTTATACTGCTCAGAACAGCAAAACAAATACCACTACTAGTGCTCAGAGTTGTTAAATGATTAAAACAGTTATGTCTTATACAGTGAGATTTTAATCACTCACAATTATCTGAGATCAGTGATTTACCAGAAACACATCAGAAAAGATTCTTCCTACAGGCTTAAGTTTCATGAACTCAGAAGTACTTGTCAGTTTTAACAGTAAAGCAAAAATTATCCTTAAAATATGGGTAAATTTTCCAGAACATCGCATATGATCACCACTATATTTTCACTACAGTGTCATACTTAACTGATTTAGATAACTTGTACACTAACCCATGCGGGGACTATCAGGGTTCTGTTCAGCCACCTCTGCCAGGAATAACCATTCACTCAGCTCTATCACTTCCTACCCTTTTAAGTCCCTACGCACAAAAACTTGACAGATATATGACCTGTTCTAGAACCCCAGGACCGTATCCTAGATACAGGCTGCTTTCATAACTGTGATCTATTCTGTGTTCCCTGCCTTCCCTCAGCTGCCCCAATTTTAGATCCCTGACCTGAAATCTGTGACATACTACTGTCTGAGCTCCTTGATTGTTTTCTTCCTCTTCCTTATTCACTCAGCAAAGACTGAATAAGAGCCTACTATATTCAAGGTACTGGTAGATCCTGTATGAGAAAGAAATACAGTTATACTGGACACAGTTCTTCCCCTCAGGGAGCTTACAACAGAGAAGGTAAAATAATGGATCTATGTAATAATTAGTCAATATAAAGCCAAAAGGAAGGAAAGGCATGAAAGTGATAGAATATTGACAGACAAGAAGAATCATTCTAATTTTGCGAGACTGTGATCTGGGAAATACTGAGAAGATGATATTAAAATTTGGCCTTGTGGATTGTGGAAGATTTTCTTCAACAAAGACAGAAGGCAAAAATAAAACATGCCAAATAGAAAAACCAGCATAAGCGAAAACATATCTATAAAAAAATACAGTGGTAGGTGCACGGCTGTCACATCAGTTAAGACCAATGTGACTGATTATTGAATGCCAATAGACAATTAAAGAAAGTTTCTCTGTTGCAAAGGATATAGAAACTACGGAGGTAGCTTCTCCAAGGGAGATACCCCAACAAGTTCAAGAGGTACAGTTTCCCTGCACTCCCCACCGGGACGGAGAGCAGTCAATGACACTACTCAAATAGCATGAGGATTTCACTAGATGGAAGATACTCCCCTCTTCCATTCTTAGAGAGTTTTAAATCCTGACCAACAGTTCTGAGTACCTCCCTTATTTAGTACTAAAAAAAAATTTTTGTTAACGAACAAATAAGTTCTCTTAGGAAAACAGGAATAGAAAGGAAGCTTCTCAACTCAATAAAGGGTAGCAATGAAAAACCTACAGCTAATGTGGTATCTGGTGGTAAAATAAATGCTTTCCCAATAAGATAAGAAGTAAGGCAAAAATGTCCACTCTCACCAATTTTACTCAACATTGTACTGGAGGTCTAACTAATGAAATAAGACCAGAAAAATTAATTATAGGCATAAAAACTGGAAAGGAGGAAACAGAACTGTGGCTCTTTGCAGATAACTTAACCATCAACATAAAAAATCTTCAGAGTTAACATTAATAAGTGAATTTAATATGGCTGCAGGATACAAAGTCAATACACAAAACTCAATTATTGATTGGGATGGTGTATAACAGCAACTTTACAGAATGCATATGAAAGCTTATCATTTGATGGTTCTCTCCATTTGGTTTACTTGGTTAAATTTTTCAATACAAAAATACTGAAACAACAGGAAAAACAAATTTCACATTATTGTAAATACATTAAATCTCAGAGTTTCAATACCAGTAGAAAACAAATTTAATTCTTCCATGTTTCTTCTCCATTTGTAACATCAATAGTCAAAGTGAGCTTCTCTAATTTATCATGTGGTTTATAGTCACCACCACAGCTCTTTACTCTCTACGGAAAATGTTTGCTGGTAAGTAGTAAACAGGAAATGATACTGTCATTTTCTTTTTGCTTAATCACTTTATGATTTACTTCAGAAGTAATCTGAATAAAACATGAACAAAATGTACACAAGTACACACAAATTAAAGGAGAAGGAAAGTCCTTTGGACTTAGATGAGCACCCCCAAAAATGTGCACTTTGTTTTCTGTAACAACTTACAATTGACTAGATCACAGCAATCACAATAAAACATAACCCAGCTTACAAACTTTGTTAATGAATTATATTTTACACAGTGGGCATTAAGCTATTTTGTAAGAAAACTCAAAAAACTATAAAGTTTCAGCTTAGAATTACCAAATACTAACATTCTAGTTCATCTAAACAAACCATTTCATAGAGTGTAAAAAATATATAATTCAAGGGACACAGTTTATGGATATCCCTGAATTAGATACCATTAAGTACAAGACAAATTAGGGAAAAAGTTCTCTGGAAGCACAAGCTGGTTATACGCACAGAACACAACATGAAAGTTCAACAGATTAGGCGCTAAAACGAGGAAAAGTGTAAGAAACTAATACACGCATGCAGCACTTTCATCAATCAAAATGTTTTAATGGTAAAACCACCTCTTAGATTTGTGTCAATTTCAAAACAGTAAGATTATGAGTTTACTAGAAATATATTATAAATTTTAACTTCTTATCAAGAAGTTGGCTCTTCACATTAGTAAGAGACTACTTAGATTTTTAAGAAATAGTACCATTAACTAAACAGAATTTTATAAATTATGATGAGCCTTTATGTAATATTATTAAATCCACTTAATTCTATAATTTAAACCTTTTAAGCTGGTTAAATTTCCCATTTTATTAATACAGTAAGTTTCTTCAGAGAAAATTATCACTAGCTGTACTGGAACAAACTAAGCAAAATTTTTGACATCTAGAGATTCTTAGTTACCTAAAGTAAACCAAAAGCTGGTCTTTGAAAAAGACATTTTAACAAATGTTTAATACAGGAGACATTTTAACAAATGTTTAATACATATGCAGATGCTTCTTATGCTGATGTGCAGCCAAACTGTGAGATGCTCTCCTAGGACCATCAAGAGGAAAATACAGATAATACTTTATTCAAGTTTGCAACTCATGTTTCTTTTGTCACTTCTAACACCAACAATACCATGTTGATGTGTTATGTCAATTATCTCAACTGCTCCAGAAAAGTACAGAAAAAATAAGTGACACTACTAATATACCACTACTAACCAAAGTTAGGAAAGCATCTATCCTACATAATAACAATAATTATCTTTAAATCCTTTTCTCCCTTTTCTAGAAAGATATTTATTGAAGAGCAACTTACTCACATTAAAAGTACAAGTAAAATAAGATTATATCTGGATAGAAGCTAAGAACTGACTCATAAATACAGGTTTAAGAAAAAGGACTGATATTCAATGTAAGGACTGTATCAAAACTTTTTTTATCAATACCTTTTATTTATAGTTTAATAGTTTAAAAATACTCTTCTACATACATTATCTCATAATGCTTACAACCACACCATGAGGTAAAGAAGGCAGATATACTTATTTTCAAACAAGACACCAAAGTTCAGGTGATAATAATCTTCCCCGGGTAACAAGTTAAGAGGCAAATAATTAATACTCTTCTGGGAGAAATTCTTTGATCCAAAGTATAGCCAAATAACAAACTATAAAATAAAATATGCTTGATGAAAACACAAAATTATTATTAAAGTAATACTGAAAAATCTCTAAAGGAATGAATTAAGAGTGGAAGAAAAAAATGTAATGCTCAATTTGGTTTTCCCTAAAATTTCAAGTAGTCTTTTCAAGAGTACAGTTAAACACTACCATCACAAATCCTCATTCAGTGGATCTAATTTATCAAAGTATAAGGTAAATACATGACCTATAAAAACAGAGGACACTATCTGTAACTTTAGACTTTAATTCAGAAATATACATAGACAAACAAGGATCACCAGACACCTGAAGAAAACAAACACCATCAAAAAAGAACCAAAATAAGCACAAACTGGAAGAATAATTCACAGAGGAAAAACAACTTAAAATCTATTTGGTGTTCTAAGATTAAAGATTATATTATATACATAAAATAAAAGCAGGTGGTCACAAACTAGAGAGAATTCCCAGAAATATAAAGTAATAGCTGAGATAAGTAATTCAATCTCAGCTCTCTGAAGAGAAAAAACAAAAACATGGCAAACAAAACAACTTCAAAACATAGTATTGGTACAGAAGCTATAGGGGGGAAAGCAAAAGAATAGAGAACATAGAAAGGAAAAAATAATGAAAGAAATACAGATCTCCCAGAACTGAAGACATAAGGCCGCATTTTCAAAGGGCCCACAAAATGCTTTACTGAATGAATTTAAATGAATTTAATTCACTCAATGAATTTAGAAGGACTGTAACTCATCCTATTTAAATTTCATAACACCAAGGATAAAGAGGCATCAACACAAAAAGCTTCCAGAGAACAAAAACAGGCTATCTACAAAAACACTATTCATAGTAGCATCAAGCCTCTATCAGTAAAACTGGTCATTAAAAGGTAATGAAATGCAACCGTCAAGATGCTGAAGGAAACTTATTTTAAACCTGAATTCTATACCCAGCCAGGGTATATATCAGGTGAAAAAGTAAAAAAGATACTTCAAACACTGTGTTAACAAGTACCTACATGCATTCTTTCCAAAAAAATTACTTCAGAAAGTGCTCTAGAAAACTGCAAAATAAATCCAAAACAAAAAGACGAACAATGTGAGATCTAAGAAAGTACAGAACTTATCCAACAATGCAATTAAACAGCATGATATTAGCTAAGCATCATCTTCAAAAAAGTCAGTTCATATCAGAACTTCAACAAATAGTAAAAATAAAAAGCTCAATAACCAAGTGATATGATGAAGAAGGCACACACCCTTCCACCAATATGGGCAAAGTGTGGCAATTAGAAAATCCAGGAAAAAGTTATATTCTAAACTAGAAGCCAGACTGCAGTATGGGATGATTCTGAGTACCCACAGAGTATAAAAATCCACTCATTCTCTATGGATCCCATCATACAAATCATACTACTCTTCTTTAGCAGAGAGTAGTATTTACATAATCATAATATAGATTACTATTGCTTTTCAGAATCAGTAAGTATAACTATTACAAACCCAGACAATGTAAAATAAATGTTACAGTTGACATCAATTGGAAAGGAAATGTGGAATTCAAGGGAAAGATTGTCAGAGGGTACCAATTTTTCTCAACTTGTAAAGCAGCAAGTTTAGACATGTTTAAAAGCTTTCTAGAATTAACAGTGCAACAGCTAGAAGTTTAACCATAAATGCCAAAAACTAAATGAATAAAAGGAAGAAGGGAGAGACTAGGTATTAAAATTTTAAATTCTTCATTTTTCACAATGGAGATATACTAGAATCATCAAAAATAAAGTTTAGCATATTACATATAAAATTACTGTGATTATTATCATCAGCAGAAGATGTAAAAATAGAAAAGGTCTAAAATGGTTACCTCTGAGGACAGAAACTAGTTGGAAGAAGTGGAGTTACTTTTCATTCTATGTCTTTGTGTACTATTTAAAATCTCATGTTTATATGACTATTACTTTCCAGAACACACACACACAAATTACTATAATTCTCCTTCCCTAACCAATGCAGGAAAAATGAGAAAATCTTTTTCATTTTTTCTTTTTTCTATATCCCATGTATAAAATACCAACCTGCTATTCTGAGAAGTATTCCAGAGAAGTCATAATTAATTAGACTCAAGAACCACTCTAAATCACTGAAAAAAAAGTGATAGTAATAGCTTACTGTGTTAGAATTGTCAAAACACACCGACATCCACTATCTTATTTAATCCTCACCAACAATCTTGTGAGAGCACTTTTTGAGATTAAAAAAAATAAAACTCCAAAAAGTTTAATGATCTGCCACCCCAAAACAAAATAGGAAAAATAATATGAATGTAATACAGCACTAAAATATGAAAATGTTTTCCAAATTTATAATATGAGAATAATACAAAAGAAATTAAATTTAGGAATACAAATAATCCACTTTGGAAGTTTAGCAGTCTTCATAAAGTTAAACACACACTTACCATATGACTCAGCAATCTCATTCTTAGGTTATTAACCAAGAAAAATGAAAAACACATTATGCAAAGACATGCACTGAAATGTTCATAGCAGTTTTATTCATAATAGCCAAAAACTAGAAACCCAAATGTCCATCAAAACTAGTAAACTGATAAAACAAACTGTGGTATGCCCAGACTGCGGAATACTACTCAACAATAAAAAGGAATGATATATACTAATGATATATACAACAAACTAATGATATATACAGCAACACAGATGGATCTTTCAAGTATTATCCCATGCGAAAGTAATCAGATGCAAAGGACCACACATTGTGATTCTACATATATGAAATTCTACAAAAGGAGAATTATAGTAGAAGCAAATTAGTGCTTGCCAGGGTTGAGGGAAGAGGACTGACTGCATAAGGGAATGAGGGAGCTTCCTGGGGTGACAGAAATTTTCTACATCATGATCGTAGGGTTTGTTACACTACCGTATAAATGTAGCAAAATTCATCAAAGAGTACACTTTGGTGAATTTTATAGTATGTAAATTATAACTCAATAAGGCTGATTTTTCAAAACTCACTAATACATAATCAGGCTTAACTACTGACAACAGCTGTTTAGTGTTACCTACAGACCTTCAAAGAATATTAAAATCACTAAATTATTAAGAGGTAACTTTTAACCAGAAAATAGATGTACTGGAACTTAAAAGCCCTGAGAATGGAACAGTCCTCATCCTACTAAATTTGGCCATGTGGATAAACAGTAGTTGCCTGGCAACCAGTCTAAACTCTAGATTTCTAATAAACACATTACCCACATTAGCAGGTAATCTCATGGAAGATAAACTAAGTTTTACATTGAAGAGTTCTTCCTTTAATATTGAAAATGAGCAATAATGCATTTGAATTTATTTATCTAAAGTAGGAGTGAACAAGAAATACTGAAAGTAGAACATGAAAAGTAAAAATTTGAAATTAAGCGTAAACACACACACACACATACACACAAAATCCCTTTCCTCTTCGGTCTTTTACTTCTGGACTTTATCTAATTACGAGATTATTGAATCTATGAGTTTGTGGGTGAACTCTTCCTCCTTTACTACTTTAAACCCTTCCCCGGCCACTGCCCAAATTGGCTTAATCAAATACTTTTATTTATTTATATATTTACATGTCTTTAAATGCATACAAGTTAGACACTTTTCTAGAGTAAATAATAGTAAATTATTCTAAAGACGTCTCTCTGGATTGTAGAATTTGTGGACAATACAGAAAAATACAACACAAACTTTCTGTAATATGCATGCATACAACATACCAGAAAGCTAAACCTTCATAACTTAATTTACAAATGATCAAAATCAAGAATTATAAAGAATCCCTAAATAACAAGCAAATTCCTAACACATATGTTAAATACCGTTTCTATCTTACTGGACATAGTATGTCGTAGTTTACTTTGTTAACAACATCGGAAAAAAATATCAATGTCCAGGATACCACTAAATGTTAGCACACTTACCAACCATATTATTTTCGGTTTTGATGAACACTTACCCCTCTTCTGAACCCAACCTTCTTTCACAATGGTAACATCGCTCATGATGGCTCCCCTCTGAGCCCCCAACTTGCAGAAATGGTACTTTGTGATACCAGCTTTGGGGTTTGGATTCTCTGCTGCTGCTGCCCTTCCCACTCTCTAGTGATGACTCAGCCTGGAAGGAAGTATTGAAGAAAGAATTTCTTTTTTTTCCATTCTTGCAACTCATATAGCAATAACAAACAACTAATTCTTTGTAAATGTCTTCAACTGGCCTGACCTCACATAAAAGTCTAGCTCTTCAAACTGGAGAACTTATTTATTAAGTAGTTCTATAATGAATGCACTTCCTTCATCTTGTGACAGATTTCAAATGATAGTGAAACTTTTAACCTAAGAGGCTGCAGCAAAAAATATCTTAAGAAAACCACTGTCACACCTACACAAATAATACAGAAGATTTGCTTGGTGACGTGTGTTTGAGGCGAAAAGAGAAAGGAATGAAAGTGAGGTGGACTGAAAGTAAATCTTCGTGTATGTCTAGTTTCAAAATTCCTGTAAATTTAGAAATAGCTATGGCAAAGCAACTGTGAATGTTTCTAATTGCTGGATTTTATGTAAGAAACAATATACTAAGAAACCACCACTTATGTATCCTTGCTCTGCCTTGTTTCAAGAAATATTTTAGGTAGGTTATAATAAATAAAATATTATAAATAATATAAAACCAATTATCTTTAATGTAAGTGAGACAAAGGGAATATGAAAGTGGGAAACAGTATGGAGTATTCTAGACATGTCAAGAACTACTGCAGGTGCTCACATCTATTAATCTCAGAAAATCTTTGCAACAACCCTATGAGGGTACAATTAACTCCATTTCCTAAATGGGGAAAAGATGCTCACAGAGATTAAGCAGCTTGACTGATTTCAACACAGCTAATGAATGATGGCACCAAGAGCTGAGCGCAAGCTGATTGCAGAGCCTGCATTCTTAACTCCAAAACTAATACTGCCTTAAGTAAAGATAAAAAGAAGCCAGAGTAAAAATCTACATATTTGTGAAAGATGGGTCACAATTTTAGCACAAAGCTTTCAGGAAGCAATGTAAATAAGGAAATACAATTGGTTTCAATATTTACAGTATCCATAAATACTTTTAAAAAGAAAAAAAGAAGTTACTCAGAAAAACAATTCTTCCTAGGACAAAAATCTGAAATTTAACCCACAAATCTTTAGAAGACATCTTGCAGTGTCAGAAAGTCCTCAAAAATATCCTCACATATATGCAGCAACGAGTTTTATAGGGCTATTTCTTATTGTCCCTCTCAATCTAAAAAGGAAAATGCCAAGAAAAAAGTGGGTTAAAGCATTTCCACAGAAAGGGACCAAAAAACTTGATACAGGAACCCAGGCAAAAATTTTAGATAACCAAAAAAATGGATGGATGAACTATACAACTATCCTAATTTTCTCAAATTGGGTTTTGATTAGTAGGTATAGCAGTTAAGTTCAACATTAGACTCCCTAGCCAGTACTGAACTGAATTACAGTTCTTTCTCCAATGCAAATTAAGTACAGAGCCTAATAATCATTTAGCATCAGGAATCAAGACTAACATTCTTTTAAGCCTGACAAAATTTGTGTGGCTGAATAAAAGACCACGCCCATCTTGTCCCACGCGGCTGAGGGAAATAACTACAGCCAGGGCCAAGACTGTCCTCAAAATCATTGTCTGCTACTGTACAGAGTCAAAAGGGATATTAGGATCTGGCTGTATCTTCTGAAAATATGCCTGACAGAATACTAAGAGAAATTCCAAAAAATTAAGAAGAAAAGAGAGTTAAAAAAAGAAAAAAAAATTCTTTGGTCAAATAAAGCTGGGAAATTCTATAACCATGTCCTCTTGAAACATCACTATTACTGTATTAAAGGTACAAAATATATAACGTATAACCTTATTTATCCCAGCAAATCCTAAATTTATTTGAACACAAAAGGCTTTTTTTCCCTTTAGTTAACATATATTGAAGTCCAGAGGAACACGCTGTGAGAAACAGATACATGAAGTGGCCACATAATTCAAGACAAGATCCATTTCACCATTAAAAACAGGCAAAACAAACAAAAAAACCTTCAGTAAAGAATCAAAACATCATTATAATTTGATTTATGTAACTTCCTGAAGAACTCTACATAGTCAACTGGCTACTTAATACAGAACTAGATAACATGAAAAGGTTAACTCTTTATAGAGCATAAATAATTACAGTTGACCCTTGAACAACAGGGGTTTGAACTGCATGGGTCCACTTATATGTGGTTTTTTTTTTCCCTTCAATGAATATAGTACCTGTGTTTTCATTTTACAGATTTTTAAAGTAACTAAGTGTGGGGGAAAGTTTGTGTTCAATTAGAGATCACAATATGTGGTATCAAAGAACTAAAATTTGAGTCCTAATTCTATCCGAACTGTTTCAGCTTCCTGCCCTTGAATGAGTCATGTATCTTTGTTTTTGAGGCAGGATTGTGGTGGATGGATTTTTGACACAAGTATGGGGGTGGGGGGCATCCCTAACTCCAGCACTGGTAAAGGGTCAACTGTATAAGGAAGTTAAATATTAGGAACATTAGTGCAAAACAATGTCTTTAAAAGAACTGAACTTAAGAGAGTTTTTTCTTTGGTAGTACTTATAGCAAGGGGCTTCACATCTGTTAAGCCATTCTTGGTTTCTGACTATAAAATGAAAATTCGTATCTTAATATTTAGGGGATTGGAAATGCAACAGATCAGGGATCAACACTTAGTGATAACCATAAAACAATATATATCCAATTAACAAATATAAAATACATAATTTCCTACTGAAATAACTTGCACTATAATACCCTTATAAAGAACATCAGAAGAAAAAAAGTATTTTCAAAATTGATTCTATTTTTTTAAGTGGGCGTTTCATTGTTACAAGGGACCTTCATTTTACAGTTGAGGAAACAGAAGTCAAGACAGATGAAATGACTTGCCCAACGTCACACAGCTACTTTATAAGAGAATCAAGAGCAGAGAAACAGGCACACACTTTCCACTAGCACTGCCTCTTCAGTACAAAACAATACACTGAAATATTCAGATCAACCCCAAATCAATGAATTTTGGTTTATAATGAAACCGTTTCCAAAATCAAGTTATTTAAAGATATCTATCAGTTTCTATATATTTAGATTAAACTCTGTTAAAATATATGTTAAATCAATAGGACAAAATGTATCTTCAACAGGGCCAGGTAACCCAGGCATCATAGAGATAGCTTTATCCATTTTGCATCTTAAAATGTTACCGAATAGTACCCATAATCATAATTTTCAGCTTTAAAATTGCTCTTGGGTCTCTACTGGCTAAAATGATACATTCTTTGAACACAATTCAAAAGACATTCAAAGGTATACTACTCTAGAATTATGATCAATAAGATAGAAATAAATGCTGTCTTTAGTGTACGGAACCAATGCTACCGACTCTCAAGCAGTAAACCACATTCTTTGATCTACTTTTCCTACAGTGGCAACCCTCCTGCACCAAGTCAAATACCTTCTCCCACTCAGTCTCCCATGTTACTGAAAACACTAATCTGCAAAATGATGGCCTGGACTTTAAGTCTGCAATCTGTTTCCTAAGGTAGAGTGAAATTCACCTCTTCCTACAGTCCTAACTTCTCTAGAAATGTGTTCTCTCTAATAAGTTTTAATAAACAAAATCTAGTTTCTTTTTCTTTTAAACCTACTGCATTAAACATTTATTGCTGGATAATCTAATTTTTCCTATTCTTATAAAAAATTTCATACAAAACTCTTGTTAGGTTCAATAAAATTTACACAAAGCAGTTACACTAAAGGTATTTTCATTCAGAATTACTTCACAATTTGATTATAATTACCCTGAATCATCATTTTATGACTTATAAAACATTTTCACATCTTCTACCTCATTCAGTAGCCATATTATTTAGTAAAGCAATTTGACATTGCCTGGCACAGAAGACATGCTCAACAAATATGGAACAAGTGAATGAATGAAAGAAGATGTAGCTTTAGATAACTATCAATGATGAAGCAAATTAATACTGTAAGTCAACAAAGAGAATGGTATGAAGCTATGATAAAAACAAATCTGAACTTAAACATTATGGAAGCACCTACATATAAATAATTAAAATGATAATATTCTTCCCTATTCATTGAAGTATGTTTCCCATAGACCTCCATTAATTTTAAGGACTAGCACACATTAAAATTATCCCTTTTTTCCTCAACATTTTTTGACTCTTCTTGTTGAGATGATCAAGTTTCAATTCCCAAACAAATCAAGCATCAACACTGACAAAATTACCCATTAGGAGAGAAAAAAAGCAAAAGAATGGCACATTTTCTTAATGATACCGTAAGGAATTTTTTAAAGATACTTGCTTATGGCAGCCAATCATTCAATTTTAAGCAATAATTAAACTTCTTCAAACACCTTTTTAAAATATCATTCACCCAAGAAAATATAATACATACATGTATTTATTGAGTCAATAAATATGTATTGATTATCTTCTCTGGGACAAGGACGAGACAAGTAAAACAAAGTATCTCAAAATCTTTTCCAAACCTATAATGATGCCACCAAAGTGCTTTCCTCATTTAACTATACAAATGAGTATGTGCAGCAGCTATTGCATCTACAATGTTGAACATAAGAAGACCATAACCTATCAATAATGATGACATTATTTCCCCACAATTACCATAACAAGTTAGTGACAAGTAACAAGAATGACTACCTATAATTCAAGTCTTCCATCAGTATGGCATACTTTCTACAAAATAACACAACATGAACTCTCAAAAATATGTATAACATTTTGGGAATAGTTCTGAACTTTTTTTTCTGTAACAAACTGTATTTCAGAAATCCAATAAAGCACAATGTTTTCAAAGAAGCTAAAAATTAAATATAACTGTTGCATCACAAACAAAATTATAACAAGACTAGAAGTAGGTTGACATGAAGTTAAAAAGAACCCCCAGCAATTCTTTTTTACAAATAAGAATAAAATTCATAGGTTAATAACTTCCTGTATGTTAATTTCTAAATTAAAAACCATGATACAATTCTATAATACAACCTTGTCTAAACTACTATAAATTTGGCTGTAATTAATACTATATTTGCTCTGCACCATATTTTTTACTTTAGATATGCTAACCAAACTGAATTAATGAAGAACAACTAATGTCCAAATACAACAGAATGCTGCTACTATGAAATACAAATGACTGTCAAGGGAATTATAATATAAATTCATGGTATTTACTGATTTTAAGAAATAAGTGAAACTAATACATGCCATAATAAATGCATAAGACTATATAAAACTTTTAAAAGGATTTGAGGAAAACGAAAAATACTGAAGTGGAAGAAAAATTCAAGGTAACCTGATCTGCACTTCAAGTAACTCTAAGCCAGTCTGTCCTTTTAAGAGTTATTACCCTGCAAACCACATTTCATATAGGGAAGTGAACCATACAAACAATGTACTTTAGATACCTGTCCTCCCTTTAGACCAATACTTTCTGGGGACTTTTTAAAACTCTTTCTATAAATATTTCCACTGTTTTACACTATGGGAAAATACCTGAATAAGCATAGGCAAGATTTCTAACTTTCACACAAATTATCAGTTATTCTAAACTGCCAATTCTTAAAAATCAACTTTTTAAACTATGAAATATATATATACAAAAACAAAGCATTTACCCCCTCTTCCCTACTCCTGTTTAGGCCATTTGAGTGTCATTTCAACCAACATATCCATTATTAATCAAATTTAAAACCAACTTGTGCTGAATGATATACTTAACATTGTGATTTGAAACAACTAAGAAAATGCCTATTGGGAGTCCCCTGGCTCACCTAAACCACTTAACAAGCTATTGACAAATTAGCTTCTACGTTTCTCATGTAAAATGTGTCTTGAAAGCACTTATATAATAACACAGGGACAAGTTAAAGGTTGGTAATAAAACAATCTCAGTTGCATACTTGGCCATATTTTTCCAATACACATGTCAAGTCCTCCTGCTATCTAACTTGGGAACCTCCCTGATTATACAACAAAAAGAATCCACATACATATACACACAAAATACAACTGGTATATGGTCCATTAAATGCCAAGAATTAGCTTGACAGGTTTTACTCCTGATTAAACTGAGAGTTAAACCAGTAGGTATGGAATCCAATAACAAAGTCCATCATAATGGTGCATTAGAAAGAGCAAAGGTCAGGCCAGGAAACTTTGGTCCCTGTTCCCAACTCTGCCCTGCCCAGGGTGATGCTCTATAAGGTCCTTTAAGCCTGTGAGCCTCAGTTTCCTTAGCCATAAAAATAAAAGTGTAGCATTAGATGAACTCTAAATAGCTCTTGCTTGAGGTTCTTCAAGTTCAAAGCTACTCAGTATCGGATGGCAGTATCCTGACACAGTCCCCGTCCTCAGAAGGTTAATATGTAGTTGGGAAGATAAAACATTCAAACATCAGTTAAACTCAGACAAAATTTGGACTAAATTCCAATACTGACAAAATACCATATTCCTTCCCCTCCCATCCCTTAGATTCCTAAATATAGTCAGAGGCTTTTTCAATTAACATAGGAAAGAAAAATTCACATTTGAAAGTCTTCTAGTGATTTCTTCTAGGAATTTTTTTTACGTTTCCCTCCGAATATTAGCAAAATATACCCATTTAGAAATGTGAGATATCTGTAATTGGTGACAAATAAATTTAAACAGAGTATTGAAAAGAAAAAGAACAAGAAAGCAAATCTACAGGCAAGAAGCATATATTAATTTACCTATCAACTATCTGAAGATTACCTAGCAAAAGAAATGTGTTTACATCTAACATGCTGAAAGGCTATGGTGTTACAATAAGACATGCAAACATTTGAGGAACTTAATTTGGCATTTGAAACAATAAAAATGAAAAAAAAAGTTATGGATCAGTCGGTTTAACTTCTTTAACTATATTGATTTCTGTAGAAATTCTATTGTACAACAGTACTGAAATGTAGCATTGCCATTGTTAACTCTAATAATAGGTACAAACAGGTTAGGAAAAATACTAAAAGTGTTTCAAAATTAGGAAAGTTAAAACAGATTTTTATAATGCCAGAAAAAGTGTTTTCTCCTATGAAAATCACTTTCAAAACTGTACGGGGTGTTGCAAGGATTAAATGAATTTATATGTGTTAAGCACATATAACAGTGCCTGGCATATGCAAATACTTATGAGGCACCATCCAGCAGTAACTCTAAATTGAATCTAGCTCTATCATATGTAGAAAACCAGGATAAAATATTTAAGTTAACATCCAGATGATTCAAGCGACTACAGAAAAGTACATGCTGTATGAAACCAAGATCAAGAATACTGATGCTCACCCTGAAACCTGGAGTTAAAAACAGAGAAATTTAAAATAATTTAAATATTCTAACACAAATCCACAAAAATGAATCATGTGTATTAACTTATATTAACTTAGGAAAAATAAAAATGGAAGTCAAATTACAAGACTGATTTAGTCAAAATGAAACGACTTCTTTTTCTGTTTTGCATCTTATTTTATTCAAATCTAAACAGTTCTAAATTAAATATTTTTAGTGCTTTAAACATAATCACACTAAAGACCAGATCCTATCAAATCATGCTAAAAATCCAATTAACATGTCATTAACAGTAATAGTCTTATCTTCCCAAGGGTGAATTCTATTAGTAAAAGGTATAACAACAAAAGAAAGTGCAGCTATCTTTTCACAAAAATATGCAAAGTTCAAGTAAACTCTAAACTTCCACTAGATCAATTTGTAAAACAGGCTTCTCTTTTTCAAAAAACCTAAATAGTTGGAAATTTCCATTGAATTTTTGTTAAGAGAATCTCTCATATGTTTAAATAAAAAGCAAGAGTTTAAAAAATCTTAAATTCTTATGTTGCACAAGACTATGCTAAGTACATCTGTCCTATGTTTAACCAAAACATGTTTAGGTTTGCAGTGATTCTGAAAACAAATTCACTTTCTAATGGGAGTGACCTTCTGGATGAAATGTAAATAGCAAAAGTTTTTAATCAAATCAGCCCCTATCACACAGTTCACACTTTAATATTTGTTGAATGAATGAATGAATTCTTATTGAAAACATTTTACAGCTATTAAAATTACATAAACAAAAAAGTCCAAAGCAAAACCCTTAAATATTCTGACATACACAACTTAAACTAAGAGTCAAACTAAACAATTTTAAGTTGAAAAACAAGTCATTAATCATTATAGAAAATCTAAATGTAGAGGACAAATGAATACAAATTACAGTTTTATAATTTTTTTTCCAGAATTACTTTAGACAAGATATTATTTTTAAACACTTTAAAGAGAATATACTACATACTGCAAATATACAATACAAACATAAAACTAAAACTCTACATTCACCTAACTCCATATTCTCATAATGTCTCATTCGTGTGATGCACTTCCCTCACTTTAAAATTAAAAACTCAAGCCAATCAAAGATATTGGGGTAAACTCTAGTAAGAAAAACAAAAAGCAGATCTTCAAATGCAGCCTCATGTTTTTAAACTTTCAAAGTCAAGGCTCTGTATTGGCAAAAACAAAACAAAACAAAACAAAACTACAGTCCTGAGATGTATCTTTCAAATAATTGTGCATTCAGTTATATACCTTGGAAAATGAGTAACACCAATAAGTAGATATTTTAATTACAGATGTTTTCATGTTTTAGACAACCACCTCCAGGAATATTCCTACTCATTTACACACCTTTCACAATGACAAATTCTTACGACAAATTTTCCTAAACCATCTTTATGGGACTCCTCCTTTGGCTTTTTCAACTATTTTCTAACAATGTATAACCTAATTTAACGAGTATCCACCAAAACCAAAACCCAGTGGTTGTCTAATGATTTAGACACTAAATGATTTAGGTAGTATAGTTCACTAAAAGATAATGACTATCTCTATCAAATATGGGGCATGTATTTAAATTGATAATTTGAGGCAGCTGGCAACGTATTAACTGCAAAAAATCATCACTTCACATTCCTTAACTTGAAGATAAACAAAAAAAAGTGAACATTTTATTACTACTAGTACTTAATCAACACAAATACATAGGTTTCACTGTTGAATTTCTACTTGGAAATGTTATCAATTACAAACTACTGGGCTTTCAATCAATTACCACACTAGTGAAATGAGTTGGTTTTATTTGCATAACATTATTTCGATGGAAGAAATGTGAGCATTCCAGCCATGAGTTAAAGGGTAAGCATTTCCTCTGCTTTCAGAAGGTAAACAGTAAATACTGGTATTGAAAACCTGGCCCCAAAGAGATTCAAACTAGCCTAACTGTAGATTCCTGGGAAATCCCAAACAAGGGGTGACCCCGCCTATAAGCGAGGGTGAACACAGCAACCAGCTCGGCTTCAACTCTGGGCTCCGAAGGGCCCCAAAAGCATCATGGCTGATGCAGACCGATGCGCAGGAGGTGGACGAGGAAGAGACTGGTTTGTTTACTTGCAGCCAGAGGCCGCCGCCGCCGCCGCCGCCGCCGCCGCCGCCAGCAGCGACAGCATCACTGGATCCGCCAAAGCCAGCATCTTCCGCACATTTCTATTCTTAGCACACAACTCCCGAGCGGATCAAAACCCCACTACTATTAAAAACACAGACAAGCACGTTCCCCACCTCCCACACACCCCCATCCCACCAGTGCCGTCTCTTCCTGTGCGCCCGCGGCGTGGGGGGGATGGAGGAGGAGACCCCGGGGAGTCGGTGCATCCCTGCCTTCCCCCACCCACGCGCAGACAGCCCCCTCCCCCACCCAAACGCCGTGACACAGGCGCTCTCCGCGTTACATAACCCCGCCGCCACCCCAGGCCCAGCCGGGGCCCCCTCCCCACGCCGCCGGCCGGCGGGGAGGGTGAGGGGCGGGAGCGAGAGTGGCGCAGAGACCGGAGGCGCCGGGCCGAGGCGGCCCAGACCCGGACCGCACCGCTAGGCCGAGAAGACCCTCCCCGGCCCCCGCGCACTGCCGCCTCGGCTTCCCCAGCAAAGTGAGGGGTGCGGTCCGTCCGCGTCGGGCATCCCCGGCCTCCTCACCCACACCCTAGACCCCAGCGACCCAGACCCCGCCCACGCCCCCGGCGAGATGACAAGCCGGACGCCCCCGCCTCACCCACCCACCGCCACCCCAGCCTAAAGGGGGCCCGGAGGGGGTGCGGCCGCGGCGGGGAGGGGGCGAGAAAGTCGGGGGCGGTGGCTGTTACCTGCAAAGGCGGCGGCGGCGGCGGCGGCGGCCCCGCAGCTGCTCGGGCGGCGGCGGCGTAGGATGGAGCCGGGGGGCGGGGGGAGGAGAGGGGGCGACTCGGGGGTCCCCCTCCCTCCTCCTCCCCTCCTGTCCTCCCCCCACCCCGCAGAGCCTCTGGCCCCCCTGGAGCCCGGTACGGCCGGCTGGAGGGCAGGCGGCGGGCTGCAGGGGAGGGAGGGAGGGAGCCGGCCGGGCCGGGCCGCGGAGCTGGAGCGGGAGGCGGAGGCGGAGGCGGCGGCGGCGGCGGCGGCGGGAGGAGGGAGGCGGCGGGGGGGAGGGGGCGGAGACTCTACGTGGGAATCGGATCTCGGCTACAAATTCAATTCATCACCAGAAAACTCCGCTCGGGCGGGGGCCTGGTCGCGCCGGCGAGGCGGGGCGGCGGCGGCGGCGGCGGCGGCGGGCGGAGGCTCTGGGCCCCGGCGGCCTGGCGCAGGTCGGGGGCTCTGTGGCCTCCTCTCGGGCCGCGCCGCGCCGGGGGCCTCGCCGCCGCCTCCCTGCCCCCTCCTCTCCCTGGGGCCGCCGCGGATCGTTTCTCGCCGCCGCGGGGCTTGTTGTTGACTTTGAGGAAAACTCCTGACGTCAGGGGTTGGCGCTCGGCGACTGGCGGGAGCGGCTTCCCCGCGTCCCGAGCCGGCCCGCTGCCTCTGCCCCCTCCCTCGGGGCCCTCGTTCACGGGCTTCCCTGCGCCCCCAAGTCCCCGGCGGCCCGCGCCCCCTCTCCTCTCGCGAGAACACCCCCAACCGGAGCGTGGAGCAGGGCGTCGTCCTGGGCGGGAAGTTATGGGTTTTCCCCCGCGCCCTCGTGGCCAGTGGCAGGCACCCGAGGCCCGGGAGCGGAGGCTCGCTGCCCTCCTCCGCGCGAGGCCGGGCCTGGGGCTTCTTCTCCGGCCCGCCACGCCTCCGGGGAGGTCGGGCCGGGCTCGTGAGGGGCCGGGACCTGAGGCCCTCGAGGTGGGCGGTGCCATGTGGGGACGCGACCCTGAGAGCTTGGAGCTGGGCCGGAACCGACCCCACCCCTCAACACCTCTGGGGTCAGTCCAAAGCCTGGCACGGTTGCTGACTCCCGGGAGACCTTACCGTCCATTCCAAGAACACCTCTCGGAAGGCCATCTCAGAGCTTCCTGTAAGCAGTCACCGCCACATAGTATACAGCTTGCGGTAGCGTCGTAATTCAATCTTAACATTTCACACATTTTAGAAAGATTAGTTTATTGACTTTGAAGAAGCCATGATGTGTTGCATTCACTACGAAGATACCGTTTCTTTCTTTTGAAGTTTATGGTTCCTGAGAATATTTGTAATGGAGAGACGATTTTTGGCAAAATGGTCTTTTTTTTTTTTGTACCATTCGTCATACTCCATAAAGTTATAAAAGAAGCTTTTTTTTTCTGACACCATGTACTGTCAATTCTGGAACACTTTTTAAAAACCGTATTATTTCGCTAGCCTTGTTGGTGTACCTGTTATTTCTCCCAGTGTAAGATTCTTGTTAGTGCTTTTGGCTTCTTTCCGTGGAAGAGTTGTTCTTCCTGACATGCACTTTCTACTCTGCTTTTCCATGTCCTGACAACATTGGGATGGTAGCCGTTCTTTTATACTCTATCTCTGGTATTTATAGAGAGAGTTGTGTTTATACGTCTATACGAAATGCTCATCTATTGGGATTACAGACAGGCATACGAAACCTAGGAAGAAAGAAAAGGGCTTTTTAAGTCAATTTTCTCCATTTGTAAGGGAAACATTTCTCTGACCATTCCAAAACAAAATTTGCCGTTTTTTAAGAGACACAATCCACCAGAAAATCTTCAATTGCTGCTTTTCTCCTTTTCCCGTATTTCCCAGCGCGTCATGAACTGATTAATAAATATAGACTAAATCCTAATTCTACTCAGTATATCTGTGTATAAAATATTTTTATTACAAACAGATACAAGTTGATTACCATCATTATCAGACCTCTAACAGTTCCTGTTGGTAAAATGATTCCGTTACAGACTTTGTGCTTGGGTGTAACAAAAATGAGTCCGGTTTTTATTCTATAATAACCCAACCCACTTCTTACTTTTTAGTGACACCAGCACTAAAAAGAGTGTCTTTTTTTTTTTTTTTTTTTAGTTCTTTTAAATATTTAACTCTGAGAGTTGTATGGTATTCTGACTGACTATATATCTCTTCTCAATTACAATTTTCATTTGTTTCCAATTTTAACATCAACATATTTGTGAGAACCAAGTTTGTCTTGTGAGCCATACTGCCTCAAAATATTTCGCCTAGTCTCATCAGATTGTATTACATCTTAGTTGGATTAAACCCTAAAAGTAAGTATTATATAAACTACAATGGATTCTTTACTCTGGGTTTCATGTATCTGAAAAGTTGTGAACTTTTATTTCTGTTGTATTTTGCTCTTCTGTTACAGTCATTTCATAAATTTCTGTCAGTTTTTACTATAGAATTATTATTTGTTGTAGAACTATTATTTGCTTAAATAGTATCACTTTTTTCTCTTAGACAGGGCCATCCTGAATTTAGCAGACTCTGCCAATTGTTGTATGATGGTACTCCACACAGAGTGTATGCTGATTTTTCCTCTTCATTGTCATCACATTCCAATAATATGGAGAGCAACAGGACAGGAATGTCCCTCCTTGGAGAGAAAACCCTCATTCTTTGCTAAGCCAGGTATTCTTAAGGCTAACATCTCTCAGTAATAGTAATTTATGCGTCTTAAGAAAAGCATTCACTCTTCTTGACTACCAATGAGTAAATTAGATACTGAGAGCTATTTCTTAGTACTTCCATCATTTCTTGGGAGTAACTTAAACTGGAAGGCACATTTAGAATTTCAGAGTATCAGGAAACAAAAATCAAGTTATTACTTCTCTGCCTTAATAACAAGGGTTTCTTGTCTCCAGTGTCTAGAATAGAACATGACACAAAGTACACACAAAGTAAGTGTTTGTTGGTTAAATGAATGAATGAACAAATGGACAAATAAATCTGTGTCCTATGTGCATTTTATACAGTACTCTCCTCTTGGGATGTCTGGTTGGAAAGATCCTGAACACACTTTGGAGACTTGGAGACTTGAGTTCAAATCTTCTCTCCATAGAAGTTAGGGCTCAGACAAGTTTCTTCATTTTTCTAAGCCTTAATTTCCTCATTTGTGAAATGACAGTTACAACTATTTCAACAGCTTATTATGAGAATTGAATGTGATGTAATATTAGTATTCAAAATATAGTGAGTAGTCAAGCTAAAATTCCTTCACCATAAATGTGAATATGTTTGTTAACATAACACTAGCTGGTACAACAAATAAATACAAAAGTCTATCCTCACACACAATAATAGAAGTGTATTTCTCATCCATGTAAAGTTCTGAATGGCAGGCAAGTCTCCTCTAAGCACTTATAAGAATAAAGTTCCTTCATGTTAGAGCTGACATGTTCAACATAAAACCACAACATCAAGCAGGCCAAGAGGGGCAAAACATGAAGGGTCACTAAAGGGAGGTTTTGTGCACATCACTTTCATTCATATTCCTCTGAAGCCACCAAACTTCAAAGCAGCCCATGAAATGGAGTCTAACCCAGGAAGAAAAGAAATTGGTTTGATGAACAGTCAGTCAGTCTCCGCTATATTTGGTTTCTGAATTAACCATGCTCAGTCTATAGCTGTAACTAATGAATATCCCTAAATGATTAATAGAGCAATTTCCAAATGAACATAGTCTAAACCCAGGTATAAGAAGCAGAAGAGTACAATAGTTGCAATAGTTATCAATACTTACTGTCTTTTTCTCTTTTTCACAGACATCTTTCTTAAGGTACAGGTCTGTATTAGCAATACATGCATATACCTGAGGAACGGATGTGCCACTAATATGGTGCCATGTGCAACTGGGATGCTGAAAGCCCTCTGAAAATCTTAATCTTATTTCATTGTCAGATTTCTTTTCTGCTATGTTACTAGAGTGTGAATGAAAATTTTTTCATTCATATTGTCATGTTCTCTCTTTAAGCATCTTAAGCAATCTCTGGATATTACACTTGATATTTCAGAACACTTGGGTCACAGAAAATTACTGACCACAATTAAATAATTGTTAATGAGGCATTGACCTAGAATTCATGTTCTAATTCCAAAGCAACAAGCATGCATATTATTATTCTAACTGTGCAGGCAAATCAGGGTCTGCAATAATACTAATACATACATGCTGTAATCCCAGAGCCTCATCTTAGATGTAATTTTAACTTCTTGAGGTGGTATGCATTGCTAGCTGTTTTAGAATCTGCTTTGTGGGGACTGAACTTTTCAACAGAACAGCTAGCAACGAAACAATGACAGTAAATTTACAACCCTCACCTAGTTAATTGCCTCAACTCCTTCCTCAGTTATCTCATGTTAATACAGTTCTGTTCCAGAAAGTTTCCCCATCCATTTTAAAACACAACTTCTGCTAATGAAAATATTTTCAGAATCAGAAAGGTTCACATCTACACCTGACTTTTTAAAAAAACCCACTACAAAGTCATCTAACTGTTGGATTTGTAATGTCATTAAATAATAACTAGTTTTTTATAGTAGGAGGGAATTCAGCATCAGAATTTTTCTGTTGATCTTTAGTTACTAGACAGAACTGTGGCAAACATCTCAAATCAGTAGCAAACACTTATCTCAATCAGAAATTAGATTTTAATCAAAACACTGAATTTGATCTAGATTTCAAGACTCTATGGGGAAAGCAGGTGAGCTCACCTTCTCTATTTCTCCATCTTGTTTTCCTCTTCCACTCCCCAAGTCAGTTTCTTGGTGAAGGACAAAATAGTTCTTACCTAGCTGATACTGTTATAATCCAGTTTTGCCCTCTCTCTGCCTGACACATAAAACCAGCCATGGGATTTTCAGGACCCAGTGCAGAATGGAAATGCTGGGCCCCTTGTTGAGAAATAAATTAAGAATTTCAAGACAGCAAGAGCAGAGCATTAAATCTGGCCCCTATGCACAGGTGTGTACACGTTGCTGGCCTGTGAAGCTGCTGGCATGAGGCCGGATCTCCAGGGGCTCTTTGAAGAGTCGCTTCTGGGCTTCTCTAACTGCAGCCCCTGTGACATGAGTCGTGCACCTTTTCTTTAGTTGCCTGCTCTTGATCACCCTTTAATATCTGTTTCCTCAGCCTTATTGGAGTCTCCCTATTGGACTCCTCTCATTCTCTGGCAGAGGTCTTCTGATCAGCTCCTTGTCTCCCATGGGAGTTTATCTGGGCCATGGAAAACATTCACGTGTCCTTTGCTTTGCAGGCCATTCTCTCCCTCTTGGTTCTGCCACAGAAGTAGTACAGCCGCTAATTTCCCAGTGTCCACAGAATACCCTCACTGAGGGAACTGACACATTCCAAGCCCTTTACAAGATCCCACGGAAGCCCATGGAAGCCTTCTGGCATGAGCTGAAGAAGCATCTTCCATCCCCTCCCAGTTGGAGAAGGTGAGTTCAACCTTCCCTAGTAAAATCCCTCACACAAGTCTCCTCTCTTAACATTTTATATTTTTAAAGTGAGTAAGAGCATTTGAGTCATAGAATAGGCTTTGAAATATTTCCTTCAAAATAGTTACCTAACTTGAAATTTCATACTTTTTGTGTTTGGGGATCTCAGTTGAAACTTGTTTTAAATTCTTATTAAAAAGCATATTCTCGGAGTGGTGGGGGAGGCTATAGCTCAGTGGTAGAGTGCATGCTTAGCATGCATAAGGTCCTGGGTTTAATCCCCAGTACCGCCAAACAAACAAACAAATAAATAAATAAATACCTAATTACTGCCCCCCCAAAAGCATATTCTCTCTGTGATATAAATATTTTCTGTTTCTTATTTAGATGTGTGCTCACATGTATTAAAAAGAATTATCAACTATTACCAAAAAAAAAAAAAAAAGTATTGAGGTTAACAGGTGTTCAAGGCACAAAATTAATTAAAATAGTATTTTCTCTACATTTCTTAGTATTTTTGTTTGACAGATATGTGACCAAAACTGTCTTTTTCATACATTGTTACCCACATAAATGATATTAAATATGTAGGTTCTTGCCCTTGGTTAGTTTCTTAAAATTTTTTCTTGAAGAATTTAAAGTTGAACACTATGAAATTTTATCTCTAATGAACCTACAATATATAAGTATGCCACAAAATCAAAAATAAAAATATGGAAGTACAATTTGTACTGAGAGTTGGTCTCTTGGGCTTAAGTTACATTGAGCTATGAAAACCCCTGGATACTGGAATGAATCTCAAATCAGATGGATTTTTTTTTTAAACAGTGTAAGTCTGCTTTGATTTTCCTTTAATGTCTGTGGTTACCAAAGATGAGTTGCCTTCCTTTGTTCTATATCAAAGTATGAAAGATTCAGAAAATGATTAAGCTTTAGTATCTAGTTTAAACCCCTTAATCTTGTTCCATTCACAATGTTATTGGGGGACTTGAGCATACAAATCAGAGAATAACAATTGACTAAACACGTCACACTTCCCTACAGAAGATCTCTTTCTATCTCTTATCTGAAAAGTTACTTCCTTATAGATGTCTGCTTCTAAACATCTGAGAAGGTCCTCAAGTTACATGACATCTGGAAATCTTTTTGATAAGCAAAAACTTCTTTAGATGATCAATAAGGGAAAACTTACAAAGAATGAAGAAAAAGGCAAAGTCCCCAACTTTGTTACTCTTCATGTACTTTCTTCTTACTGATGGGTTATCATAAGCTCTTTTCCTGAAATCTCCAGTCAAGGTTTCATAAAGCTTATTGGCATATTTGCCTAGTCCTCCTGTCATCTCTACTGAAATGTTTTACTCCTCAGATCATATTGTTCACATTTTAACATTCATTTCAACTTAATTCCATAAACTCATGTTGACTCTTTATACCAAGATCTAGAGAGAGAGAGATGAGTGCAACCCCGTGCCCACCTTCAAGATGTTTCACCTATTGGAAGACCAACATAAATAAGCAGCTATAATTCAAATCAGTGCAAGAATAGGAAGATGTAAAAAGGGATAAGAGAACACACCACGGAATAATTAACAGTAGTATGAGGGGGAAACAGTCACATCAACCTAAAGAGAGGTTAATGGCATTTTAGCTGAGCCTTACAATGAGGTCAGACGTTGATCAGATGGGGAGACACTCCAGGTAGTGAAAGGAGCACAGAGAAAAGCAAGAGAGAGTAACACCAGGGACCCCAGGAAAAGAAAATGAGTGCAGGGAAGGTTTCAGCGACATGAAGACATTTGAGTTGGGCTTGAAATCATGAGAAAAAGCAAGAGCCTATATTTATGCAAGAACTATGGAGCAGGAGAAGGAAGAATCTCTAGAGTAACTTATGATGTAGACTCATCAGAGCAGAATGATCAGCAGACGGGCAGAGGGGTAGTGAGGAGAAGAGGAATGAAGGATGATGTCCAGAATTCTGCTCTTCTAGCCCTGGGAGGAGGAGTGTGTGTGTGTGTGTGTGTGTGTGTGTGTGTGTGTGTGAAAGAGCATTCACACAGTATGGTTGTTACTGCTTATTTTGAGGAGGAGGGTTGTCAAGAGGCGAGGTTATGAGGGAGAAAAGAGAAAATGAGCCATTTTTTGACATTCAAATTAGCATAGACCTGTGAGGCTTTCAGGTAGATATAATAATAAACCCAAGAACTAACATGATGGAGTACTTACTCTGTGCCGAGCACTGTGTTAAGCACTCTACAGGAATTAACTGATTGAATATCAGAGGCATCTAGGGATTTGCAAATATGGAGGTCTGACTAAAAGACTTGGCCTGAAGGTATAGGTCTGCATCAGAGCGAGGGGTAAATGGCAGGCAGCAGCATGATGGAACAACTGAACCTTAGGAAACACCAATACTTGAGGGCAGAGGAAATGGAGAAAAAAAAATAGCCGAATGAGTAAGGAGAGAACAGAAATGATCAAAGCCAAGGTAAAGAGAGTTTCAAAAGGGGGGAATGTATTTGCCAGTAGAAATGCTGCAGAGGTGGTCAAATAAAAGAGACAGAAAATCTGATAAGTCCCTAATGAATTTTACAACTGGGGAGTCACTGCTTACTCTTATGGAGTCATCTCATAAAAGTAATAAGGCTGAAAGCTGATTAAAGAGAAAGTAGACAACTGAGGAAGAGGGGATAGTGGAGTGATGGGAATAGGAACTAATATTTATTGAAATCTGGTATGGGCTAAGTTCTGTTCTGGCACTTTACTGAAGTGTAACAGGACACTATTTTGAAATATTAACCGTTGTTTTCTGGTTTTTGATTCCCCTAGCACTTTCTCACCATTTAGAGAGCTGGAAGATCATTGCCTCAGGAAAGAGGTGGCAGGGCAGATTTATGGAAAAAGAATCCTTTCCTGGCTTTTCAGTTTCAAAAGTCTAGCCTTCAGGGGGTTGTGGAAATGACTCAAGGGCTTAAGACAGCAAACTTGAGAGAATATGTGATGCCGAAAACAAGGCTTCACGCGCTCTGTAGAACTACAACTATCCCCACGAGGAAGCTCCTCAGGCCAGCGGGGGAAAGGAGTATAGGAGTGGCTGGGTGGATTTCTGGGGAAGGACTAACTCTATACCCTGTCCTATGGGGCCAGCCTAAGCGCGAAATGAGTGAATAACCTGACAGCATTCAGGATTCCAAAAAAAGAGGAAAGTTATGTTTCCTTCTTTGTGAGAGCCTGGCTGGAGGGAAGGACCAGAGGTTGACTTGTCCCTATGGTTCATGTAGGCATTCAGGCCCCGCAGAGCTTCCTGGGGCCCAGTGTGGCCCGGGCAGCAACACAGCAATTCCTGTACAACCAGGATCTCTGAGGTTTAGGCAGACATCTAAGATCCCCAAGCCCGACTACAGTGCAGGATCAGCGCTGCAGGGTCAGCACATCGGCAAGTGACACTGAAGGGACCAAGGGACAGCTCAGCAGCAAAGGGCAGTTGAGATGACCAGCATCTCAGAGGACGGTAGTGTGTACAGTGAGACCAGTAGCCCTTTCTCTTCTCGTCAGTCGGTACCGTGTGCGTGAGCCATTCTCCCCACTGCCTTCTCTAGAACTTCATCACAACCCCAGAAAGAAAGTTCCTAACCCACCTGGCCAAATGGAGATTCAATATAGAAATAACATCCAGTTCTAGAAATCAAGTTACATTTCTTTACTTGAATTTGGGAAATTAAATTCATGCTGACCATATCTATTCTATGACATATGACAGCTAGCCTTCGTTACAACTTCATTAAATCAGAGTTGCCATTCCCACCTTATAAGTGATGAAATAGGTTCAAAGAGATTAAGGAACTTTTCCAGGCTAGCAGGGGGAAAGCCAGGACTCACACCAGGGTCTGTTTTACACCAAAGCCAGTGTTATTTTTACCAGACCACTCTGTTCTTTGAAAAGGTTTGACAGGGAAGAGGAGGAGTATCCAGAAGGGAATCCAGGATGATGAGACTTTTTTTTTAAAGAATGAGAATATAAATGGGGAAAGCAAAAAGAGCTAGTTGAGGGAAAGATATTGAAAATGAAGATGGGGAAATATATATCAAGGAGTGATTCTAAAGGATGTGGGAGGTGAATAAAAATAAAGGGATAAGCTTTGAATTGAAGGTAGGTACTTCTCCAAGATAAGCATGAACATGGAAAGGATTTGCATAGATAAGAGTTTTGTAGATGGGTGGGACAAATTTGATAGCATCAGTGCTTCATGGCATGAAAGAGGAAGGGCCAAGTGGCAATGTTTGTAGGATGCATGTAGGATGAAAACTGAATCATAACTTGTGTTTTAGTGCCTTGAACAGAAGGTGGTATATGTCATGCATTTGATTGAGTTCCTTCAACATTGTAGTGGCATTATGCCCAGATCTGCAACCCCTCCTCTGAGGACTGAAGCAGACATTTCTCCAGCTGCTCAGAATGTTGGTCATTGACACTTCTTAATTAAGTCCCCTTTCCAGGAATTGCCCTCTACTGAGAGAGCAGATTTACCCCAGATTACACCCTCTTCGCAATGACTCTTCAGACGGGGATGTAAGGTCTAGCTCCTTGCCTCAGTTCAGGACAAGTCTACAAGACCATGCATCCTCCAAGACCCCTGTGCCGCTCTCCCAGTGCACCCTCCATTACACACACACACACACACACACACACACACACGTGCACACACAGGATCAGCTGAAGTCTTAGATGTGATTGTGCTACACTCTACCCTCTGTCCAGTCCTATGTCTTTCACTCCCCCACAGGCATTCCCCCAAAACTTCCTGCAGGTACTTAGTTCCTTCTCAGGTCCTCTGTTTGGGGAACAAGTTTGCTCCCTGCCCCCCATGCCAAAAGAGGCCTACCCCCCAGGTGTGCCTGTGGTTCTCTGGTTTGAGGGTGAAGTATTAGCAAGCTGACTTGTCTACAGGCCTAAATGCACATTCTCCAACCCAACTTGTGCTAACGTAAAGCTGCTATTTTCTCTTCCAATGCTTATCTTTTGTGTGTATTTTTGAATTGAGATCCAAATCCACGAGGAAAGAGGGGAAGTGGTCAAGAAACAGTTTTTAGTGTTTGGGTGGCTTTGGAGGTAAGAAATGGCAAGAGTGACAAGGAATGTGAAAAGTAAACATGACTTGGAATACAAGCTACAGCAAAATATAATGGTTCCAACATTTCGAAAGTGTCCATGAACTTCAGTCCTACATGTAAAGCAGTTCCTGCCTGAGAGAAGGAGTGAATCACAAACGGAATCTACTCAGGTTCCCAGTCATTAGATTTAAGTCATTGTTCCTTATTCTCCAAATTTTTGGCTTAATTCAAAAGATTCATAAAGAATCAAGAGTGTTGGCTCTGTTACAAAGAAGAACTGCATCAGCTTTTTGCTAAAATTAGTTTTGCCATTAACTTAATTACATTTTATTACCAAAAGATAAGTATGCTAAATGGATCCACATATCAAAACATCTATTATAGGTTTGCAGAAGTGTTGGTAAGGATGACACTATTTTTATTAGTGCCTATTTTTAAATTACTTTAATTTGACCTCATTTCATCCCAAATTACCCTTTGAGATAATTTTTCAGGCTTAGTCCCAAGTTAGAGATGGCTCTGAAGCTTTTTCCATAGCAAGAAATTTAATTAGGTAAGATTTCGTTTGTTTTGAGAATGAATGAGATTTAAGAAACATTTACATTTTAGACAGATTATTTCAGGTGTCATATTTTACAGATTTCATGTTTAATATAGTTCTACTTCTGATACTCATTTTCACTACTTCGCAAACTAACCTAGAGCAGTAAGGTTTCGAGAGCTAGCAAGCATGTATTTGGCTGTTCTATCTGATTGGGCCAATCTCAGGATTTCTAAGGCACCATCCAAAGTGAATCCATAAACGGTTTGTTGCTTGCCAGTTGTATTTCTTATCGATAATGCTATTACCAGTTTCCTCATCAAGATTTCCTACAAAAATGGAAGCAATGCTATTGTAATTTTTCACCTTTCATAGTAAGATTACAGGGTTCAGGAAATGAGGGAACAGAGAGGCCTTCAACTTCTCCATCTTACTGTAATATTCCTTGCCATCTATTTGATGAAGGATGTATGAGATTAGAGAATGGCTCTGCTCGCAGAGGTGATGATGGGTTTGCTCTGAGCTATTGACACTCATACCTGGGCCTCTTGTGATCAATGACACACAATTTGGAGACGGCTGACTGGGGTTAATGGTGCAATCTGTGGCTTTGGAACAGAGTTCTTCTCTATGTGAAACTAATTGGTCCATATGGGGATTAAACTGGTAACAGTGTCCTCATTTGTCAACCCATCTATTCAGCATTTGAATCTGGTTACGTTTGAGTACTTCCCCAATTCAACCAATGTATTTTCAAATGATAATATCATAATTCAAAAAGAGGAAGAGGGTTTTGTTTTTTTTTTAGGTATACAAGATATTAACCCAAATAGCTCTAAGAAAATCATTAAAAATTAAATAATAATTACCCTATTGCCAATTATTCTTAAATGGATATCCCAAGCTGTGGGAAACAGAACAAGAGGTAAGTCTGCTTCTCATTAAGTACTTTATTCCATTGCAAATGCCAGAATTACTTTCAAAATTGTCAAGATATGCCTTCAGAGCGCCCTCCTGACTGCCCAGTGACTGCTTAGAGGGTTACCACCCCAACAACCAAAGCTCTTTTCCAAAACATTAGGTTTCAAATGGTACCTGACCTTTTTCCCTCACTTTCTTTTTCTTTGTTTCTATGCTCATCAGAAGGTTTTCTTTAATCCTGACCCTAGAGTATTTTTTTTATATTCATTTACCAGTTACATGGTTAGTGTGCTGACTTTGGGGAAAAAAAACAACACTCTTGCCACAGAATAGAGGCCGATCCTTTGAAATAGACTTTAATTCAAACTTCAATTGAAGACATATCTCAACAATACAGTATATTTAAATGCAAAACTTCTTTTTAGATCAACTTAGATTTTTCTTTCTCAATTTTCTTTTTATTAACCTGATGCCTTTCTCCAATTTAATTGTTTAATTCTAACTACCACATTAAAAACAGCCCTCCAGTTGTCAAATTGTGCTATGACAGAGCCTGTAGCATAGTGGAAATGAAAAAGTCAAACTCGTAAAAAATGGAGAATAAAATGTAGGGCATTGGGGAATAAAATAGATGTTATTTAAGGGTACAAACTTGTGAATAAACCCTGGAGACCTAACGTACAGTGTAATGAATATAGACAACAATATTGTACTATAATTATGTAATGTGATAAATTTTGCTACAATACTGATCATATTACAGCATAGAAATGTATCAAAGTAACATACTGTACACCTTAAATTTGCATAATGTTATATGTAAAGTTTATAAAATTATAAAAAAGAAAGGGAAAAACACCAAGAAACTGAAAAAGAAAAAGGTTAACTAGCAAGCCCAGAGGGGATGAATAACAATGAGCCAGGATGTCAAGGTGACCACATTTATATGCAATAGAAAAACATTTTCTTGACTTAAACCCTCAGCTAGAAGCTTTCTTCCTGCCAAAAAAAAAATTTAAAATAAGTGAACTTTGAGCAGTTACAGAAATAGCAAGCATTTTCCACAAATAGTGATAAGAACCAAATATAAGAAAGTAACAGAACAGTGTAGTCCAATAAGGGTGTGGGACATAGAAGAAATCAGCAGAACCTTTGCAGAAAGAGAGTTGTGTGGACTGGACCACAAAAAGAATCTACTTTAGCCCTATTGGCTGAGAGTTTTCAACAGCTCATTAGTGAGGAGAAATTTAACATCGAAACTCCAATGTTTGTAATTTATAAGAATACCTATATCTGCTTAAATTAACATTTGATTCTCGTGTCTTCATAAATTCGTAACTAAAAGGACTGCTGAGATAAATATATGTATAGGATATACACTTGCTATATACTTATTATAGGAATCAAATTTCTAATTCCAAGAGGAGACAAAATCATCTCAACAGCTTCGCTTAGAAGACAATGTATTTTAGTTAAGAGTGTACAACACATATTTACATGAGAGGGACAGAGAGAGAGATTGAACTAATATGTGCAAAATGAAAAGTGCACATAGGACTGTGTGCTTTTTAGTCCTGTAATGACTATTTATCTTCACTGTTAAATTGTGAAATATAATATTTTTGCAGAAAGTACATAAAACATATGTATAGGTTGACCAATGATTTTAAAGCAAACACCTATGTAACTACCATCCAAGTCCAAAAAAGAGAACATAACCTTGCAGCAACCTTGAATCCAGAGTGCTTTTCCCCATCCACATAGCTTCCTTCCTCACATGTAACCACTACCCTGTCTTTTGGGATAATCACTTCCTTGGTTTTCATTATAGTGTTTCCTCCAATTTGTCAGTCCATAAATAAGTTTTTTTATTTGTTTGAGTTTCTCCTTGGTCTCAGTAGTATGTATTTAAAATTCGTTCATATTGTTGTAAGCAGCTGTATTTTTCATTCTTATTGCTATGCAATATTCCATTGTATGAATGTATCATGATTTTTTAAGAGTTTATCTTTTTCATCTAAACTTTTCAAATGTAATGGCATAAAAGTTTTTGAAATAATACGTCCTTTTCTTTTTAATGTCTGAAGAATCTGTAGTGTCCTCTTTTTCATTCCTGATATCAGTTGATTTTCTCTCTCTCTTTCTCTCACCCTACCTTTCTCCCCAAAGATAACCACTATCGTAACTACTAATATCATAAATTAGTTTTGTCTGATTTTTTAAGTTTATGTAAGTGGAACATGCTATATATATTTTTAAAAATCTGGCTTATTTCTCTCAATAGTATGTAAGATTCATGTGTTGTTGCCCATAGCAACATTCTGTACATTGTCATACAGTCTGCACCACACAGTATTCCATTGCATGAATATGTCACATTGAGAAATGAAATCCATTCCATTGTTGATGGACAGTTAGATTATTTTCAGTTTGGAGCTGTTATCAACAGTGCTTCTGTGAACATTCTTGTATGTTGTTTGGTACACATATGTATGCATTTCATTTGGATAGATACCTAAGAACAGAAATACTGGGTCACAGGATATGTATGCCAAAGAAGTTCCTCATGTGGAAATCCACCTGTACCAGAAACTGGAACTTCTGTTACTGCATTTATATTTTGTAGCAAGAGAATTTTTCACTTTTTCTAGGTTGATCAATACTTCTTACTTAGAAATGTATTCAGAACTTTAATATAAATTTTATTAAGCTCCAAATTTGTTTTCAGTAGAGTAACTCTGCGGCACATGTGTGTATGCGTATTTATAAACATAACAATTTACAGATAAATTGTTACATTTGTCTTAGTAATGAATATCATTTTGCATTATTTTGCCATTTCATAAATAACTCCTTTTCCAATGACCCACATTCCAATGAATACTATGGAGAAGGAGTGCTTTTCTCTAACGATAAAATATTAATTAACTGTATAACATTTTATGCTTCTTTATCTTTAGTTATATCATGGAGGTGAGAACCTTGCCTACCATGTTACACTTGTTAAAAATATATGATGTATTTTAATTAAGGTGAAAGACTAATCCTAGGGGTACAAAATGAGAGAAATCACTAAGAAATTTCTAAGGACACAAACTTGGATTGGGGAGAGACTTAAATGTGAGGAACTATTACAAATTCAGTAAATATAAAGAACTCAGGGAAAGTATGATGATACCATGTACAGTTTTAAGACTACTTCTGTCAAAAGGAAAAGAGAAAATAAATGTAGTTTGAGGTTACTTGTTCATTAGTTTCTTCAGAGCGTTAAGGAAGAAGGCTTAGGATTATTAGTATGTTTTCTGGAAAAGCCTGCAAATAAATATATACCAGAGTGGCATGAACAAAGGATTGAAGACTTGGGATTTTGGTTTGAGTCCCAGCTTTACTATGTACCAGCTATGTGAAATTGGGCAAAGTATGTAATGAGACTTCAGTTTTGCATCTGTAAAACAGAGATAATAGTAATACAGTTGACTCTTGAACAATGGTGTTTGAACTGGGCGGGTCCACATATATGCAGATTTTTTCCACTAAATACACATTATGGTACTACACGATCTGTGGTTGGTTGAATCTGGGGATGTGTAACCTCAGATAAGGAAGGACGACTGTAAAGTTAAAACATAGAAGTTGAAAGAAGGAGATACCAAGGAGAAGCAAGCATTTTGGGGAGCAGATCTTCCCCCAAGTGAGCCTTGAGATGACCACAGCTCAGGCTGACACCTTTACTGTATTCTTTTGAGAGTCTCTGATCTAAAGACACTGAGGTAAGCCATGCCTGAGATGATAAATATTGCTTGTCTTAAGATGCTAAATTTTGGGATAATTTGTTACACAGTCATCCATAACTAATACATAGTTTGTCTTTTAAAAAAATTTTGATTATAAAATCAGGTTTTGGGTTTATTTATTAATCCTATTGTTTTTCTGTTTTCTGACATAAATTTCTGCTTTTGTTTTTCTTCTTTCTTCCTGCTTTTTTGGGGGGAGCTTATCTTTTTATAAGTTTTTTAAGTGGGGTTTTTGTTTACTTTCTTAAAACTTTTATTAGTATAGGTATTTAATGCTGTATTATTTCCATTGATGACTATGTTAGTTCTACTCCACATTTTGATACATCTTTGTATCAAGATAATGACTTAAAATAAATTCTACAGTTTCTCTCTGTGTTTCCTCTTTGACCCAAGTCTTGTTTACTGGCACATTTAAATTTTTCAAGAGGAAAAGATTTCCCTTTATTTTTTAAATATAGTTATTTTTTAGTTGGATTTTATTATTGTCAGATAATTTTTGGAATTTATTGATGTTTTCTTTATGGCCTAAAATACAATAAATTTTCATGAGTGTTGATGTGTACTGGAGAAGTAGGTATATTCTCTAGCATTAGACATGAGAGCTCGATACATATATCTAAAAATCTATCTCATTGTTTTGTTATTTAGGTCTTCTGTGTCTTCACTAAATTTTTTATGCTTTTGATCTATTTTGGACTGAGAAGTGTGTTAAATTCTTCTAATATTGGTGTATTTTTTTCTTCCTGTTTAAGTCATTTTTTAAAATTGAAGTGTAGTTGATTGGTGTGTTTCTGTCGTAATTCTCCTTTTATCACTTATGGCTTAAACTATGAAAATTGTTGCTGTTACATTGGGTATATAACTATTAATAACTATTATATCTTCATCATGATTAGAGTCTTTGCCATTATAAATTTTTTATATCTGTTTATGCTTTTTGTTCTGAATTCAACTTTGTCAGATACCATGATTGTGGATCTTATCATTTAATCTTGGTTCTACATATGAATATTTATTTATATAATGCTCAACACTAGTCCTTACCGTGATGTCTCTTTGGTCTTTTTGATTCTTTGAAGCTCTAGTAGATTTTTCTGGAAGTCCTATGGGAACTGTATTATGTGAGTTCTTGCATGTTTATAGCAGTTTCTCTGAGACCTTCATTCTTGAAATTAATTTTGCCTGGATATTAAGTCCACGATTTCAGTTTTCTTCTGAGTGTCTTAAACATGTAAGTCCACTCTCTTCGGCATAAAACATTGCTGTAGAAAAGTCAGGTGATAACCTGCCTTTTCATTCTTTGTTACAAAATGGTTTAGTGTATCATGTTATTATATTATAATGTTTTAATTTTTAACATTGCTCTGTTCCATTGCTTTGGTTTTCTCCTTTCCTGTTATATGTATGTTGTCTTTTTTGGTCTATCTTCTGTATCTAGTTCTTTAAAATCCTTATTATCCATTTTTAAATTTCTTCTTTATTTTTCAAAACTTTCTATTTTCAATCTTTTATTTCTCTTAAAGCATTATCCATTGTGTGTTACTCTGGTTTAATTGTTGCTTTAAAAACTATTTTTCTCTCTCATTTTTTGAGTTATGTCACCTGGCTTTTTAAATATTTGTTTTCAGCAATTACTTGATTTTTGAATTTTTCTAATTCTTATTTATATTTTTTCATAATTTCTATCATGTTTTAATTTTAGTTTTTTAAAGTATCAGAATATAGTTTTCATTTTTATAGGCTTTTTATGGTATGATTTTTTTTTTGTCCACAAGGATGCTATTCTACTCATTCTGATTTTTTCCTTACAATAAGTTCTTTGTGTGAGATTCAGCTATAATCTTTTATCTGATGCTTATTTTTAAATGAAATGAGCTTTCCTGTTCTTTTAGGAGAAAGGCAAAAGGTTTTTTCTTACTTTATAGCTCTTGAACTCTTGCTTCTATGTGATTTTTTTTTCCAAAATGATTGAAAGTAATTTCTGATATAGGTCTCCTGTCTCTTACTTCCCTTCCTGACTTTTAACTGGTTCTTTATTTGCCATTCTGGTTTGTATCCTGCTCAGTTTGGATTCTCCTTTCAGCAGCTTGTCCTAAATGTGGGGCTTTGTCTTAATGTGGTGGTGGTGGGGGATTGTTTTGTTAATTTTGAGAGTTTATAGGACCCAGACTAGTTCACTAAAGTTTATTACAACACAATCCCTATGTTCTATTAACATCTTTATGTTATTCTTAATCTTAGGAGGAAAGAATTTAGTCTTCACCATTAAGTACAATGTTAGCTTAGGGTTTCTTGTAGATTATCAGGTTGAAGAGTTTTCCTTCTATTCTTAATTTTATGAGAGTTTTTAATCAAGAATGCTTGTTGAATTTTGTCAAATGCTTTTTCTACATCAATTTATACAATGTCATGTTTTTTCTTCTTTAACCTATTAACATGAATTACATTTATTGATTTCAAATATTGAACCAGCTTTGTATCTCTGGAATAAAACTTCCTTGGTCATGGTATGTAATTCTTTTTATATTTTGCTGAATTCTCTCTGTTAATATTTTTATCAAGGATTTTTGCATCTATATTCATGAGAAATATCAGACAGCAGTTCTCTTTTTTTGTGCTGTCCTTGGCCGGTTTTGGTATCAGCATTATACTGACTTCGCATAATGATCTGAGAAGTGTTCATTCCTTTTCAACTTTCTGGAAGAGATTGTGTAAAATAAGTGTTCGTAGGTGTTAAACACTTGGTAGAATTCCCCAGTGAAACAATTTGGACGTGGAGATTTCTTTTATTAGAGTTTTGAAATCACAAATTTCCTTAATGGTTGTAGGGCTATTCAAAGTATCTCTTGTTAGGTGAGTTATGGTATTTCTTGCTTTTCAGGGAACTGACTCATTTCATCTTAAGTTGTCAGAGTTATGTGTGTAGACTTATCCTTTTGGTGCCTGCAGGGTCTGTAGTTGTATTCCATGTTTTGTTCCTGATATTGGTACGTTACATATCTCTTTTTCTGTCAGTTTTGCTAGAAGTTTGTTGACTTTATTGATCGTTTTAAAGAACCAGCTTTTTGTTTCCTTGAATTTCTCTGTTGTTTTTCTGCTTTGGGTTTCATTGATTATATATTTATAACTTCCTTCCTTCTTCTTGCTCTTCTTTTTCTAATTTCTTAAGATGGGAACTTAGATGATTGATTTGAGACTTCCCCTCTTGTCTAAGATATGAATTTTGTGCTATAATTTTCCCTCTCAGCTTTGCTCTAGCTGCATTCCATAAATTTTGATGTGTTGTATTTCCATTTTCATTCAGTTTTGCATATTTTTTAAATTTTCCTTGAGACTTCCTCTTTGGCACATGGATTATTTATATGTGTGTTGTTTAGTTTCGAAGTGTTTGACAATTTTCCTCTATCTTTCTGTTAGTGATTTCTGCTTTGATTCCATTGTGGTCAGAGAACATACTTTGTATGATTTCAATTCTTTAAAAATTCTGAGACTTGTTTTATAGTCTAGAATAGGGTCTGTTTTGGTATTTGTTTTGTGGGTACTTGAAAAGACTGTGTATTTTGCTGTCGTTGCATGGTATGTTCTGTAAGTATCAGCTAGGTCCTGTGATTGATAGTATTGTTGAATTTTTTTATATCCTTGCTGATTTTCTGCCTAATTGTTCTATCATTTTGTAAGAGAGGTGTGTTAATGTTTCCAACAACTGTGGATTTGTTTGTATCTTATTTAATTTTTATCAGTTTTTGTTTCGCTTATTTTGCAGTTCTGTTGTTTGGTACATCTTCTTGGTGGATTGACTTTTTAAAACTACCATTATATAGTGCCCTTCTCTGTTCCTGGAAATTTTCTTTGCTCTGAAATCTACTTTAATAGACTTCATAAGTAATTATTTCTGAAGTCTGCTTTAATAGGTAATTTGCTCTGAAGTCTACTTTATCTGATATTAATATAGCCATTCTTGCTTTCTTTTGATTAACAATTGCATGGTATATCTTTCCCCATTATTTTACTTTCTGTCTACCTACATTATTATATTTGGGGTGAGCTTCTTGCACACAGCATATAGTTTATTTTGCTTTCTCATCCACTTGGCCAATCTCTATCTTTAATTGGTAAATTTAGACAATTTACCTTTAAGGTAATTATTGATTTTTAAAGCTAAATATACAATTTAATTTCCAGTTTTCTATTTGTTCTATCTTTTTTCTGTTACTTTATCCTGCTTTCATGTGGGTTACTTAAACATTTTTAGAATTCCATTTTGACTTATCTATAGTATTTTTGAGTTTATCTTTATGTGTAGCTTTTTTCAGCGGTTACTCTGTGTATTGCATTATACAGTCATCCTCAATATCTGTAGGGGATTGGTCCTAAGATCCCTACAGATACCAAAATCCATGGATGCTTAAGTCCCTTATATAAAATGGTGGAGTGCAGTTGGCTTTCCACATTTATGGATGTGGAACCTGTGGAATAGTAGAGCCAACTGTGTATACATAATTTATCACAGACCATTTGGTCTTGACATTTTACTAGTTTGAGTGAAATGTAAAAGTCTTATTTTCCCTTTACATTACATTCCACTTACATTCTCTTACTTCCTTATACAATAACTGGCTTAAATATTCCCCAAAATATGCTGAGAACCAAGTCAGACAATGTTATAATGTTTGCTTCTGCTATCAAGCAAAATTTAGAAAAACTCAAAGTGAGAAGGAAAATCTTTTATTTTTACCACGACTTTACTCTTTCCAGAGTTCTTCCTTTCTGATGTTTCAAGATTCTTTCTTTTACCATTTCTTTTCTCTTTAAAGAACTCCTTTCAGTCATTTTTAGAGCAGGTCTTCTGGTGACAAATTCCTTTATTTTTCTTAGTCTGAAAATGTCTTGATTTTCCCTTCATTCCTGAAGAAAATTTTTGCTGAGTGTATGATTTTTGATTTGACAGCTTGAAAAATATTATGCCATTTATGCCTCCATGGTTTCTGATGAGGTGTCTCTGTCCTTTGAAATGTTTTTCTCCTATATGTGAGGTTATGCCTCTCTCACTGTTTTCAACAATTTTTATTTCTTTTTAGTTTTCAGAAGCTTGACTATAATACATCTTTTTTTAAAAAATTGAAGTATAGTTGATTTACAATATTGTGTTAATATCAGGTGTACAGCAAAGTGATTCATATGTGTATATGTATATATGTGTATATATACATATAGATGTGGTATATATATAAATATATATATATATTCTTTTTCAGATTCTTATCCATTACACATTATACTAGATATTGAATATAGTTCACTGTGCTGTACAGTAGGACTTTGTTGTTTTTCTATTTTATATATAGTAGTGTGTATCTACTAATCCCAAACTCCTAACTTATCCATACCCCACTTTTCCCCTTTGGTAACCATACATTTGTTTTCTTTGTGAGTCTCTTTTCTGTTTTGTAAATAAGTTCATTTGTATCATTTTTTTAGATTCCACATATAAGTGATACCATGCGATATTTGTCTTTCTCTGACTTACTTCACTCAATAAGATAATCTCTAGGTCCATCCATGTTGCTACAAATGGCATTATTTCATTCTTTTTTTGTAGCTGAGTAATATTCTATTATATATGTATGTATGTGTGTGTATATACATATACATACATACACTTTATACACACACACACACACACACACACACACACACCACATCTTCTTTATCCATTCATCTCTCAGTGGACATTTAGGTTGTTTCCATGTCTTGGCAATTGTAAAAAGTGCTGCTATGAACATTGGGGTGCATATATCTCTTTGAATTAGAGTTTTCTCTGGATATATGCCCAGGAGTGAGATTGCTGGATCATATGGTAACACTGTTTTTAGTTTTTTACGGAACCTCCATACTGTTTTCCATAGTGGTTGCACCAATTTACATTCCCACCAATAGTGTAGGAGGGTTCCCTTTCCTCTACACCCTCTCCAGCATTTATCGTTTGTGGACTTTTTGATGATGGCCATTCTGACTGGTGTGAGGTGATAACTCAGGTACTTTTGGTTTGCATTTCTCTAATCATTAGCAATGTTGAGCATCTTTTCATGTGCCTATTGGCCATCTGTTTGGAGAAGTGTCTATTTAGGTCTTCTGTCCATTTGATTGGGTTGTTTGTTTTTGTGTTATTGAGTTGTGTGAGCTGTTTGTATATTTTGGAAGTTAATCTCTTGTCAGTCACATCATTTGCAAATATTTTCTCTGATTCTATAAGTTGTTTTTTTTGTTTTCTTTATGCTTTCCTTTGCTTTGCAAAAGCTTATAGATTTGATTGGGTTCCACTTTTTAATTTTTGCTTTTATTTTTTTTGCCTTGGAAGACTGACCTAAGAAAACATTGCTACAATTTTATGATGTGTCTTGACAATAGCTTCTTTGGGTTTTGTTTGTTTGTTTGCTTTGTTTTTCTGTTTGTTATTTGGTTTCGGGCTTGTTCACCTTCTTGAATCTGTAGGTTTATGTCTCTTGTCAACTTTTGGAAGTGTTCCAGCATTATTGCTTTCAATATTTTTCAACCTTGTTTCCTTTCCCTTCTTCAGAACTCCAATGATATGAATACTAAGTCTTTTGTTGTAGTCCCACAGATCTTTGAGTCTGTTCATTTAAAAATTTTTCAGTATATTGTTTAATTGTTCAGATTGCTTATTCATATTATTTTACATTCAAGTTCACTAATTCTTTCCTCTGTCCTCTCTGTTTTGCTGTTGAGCTCATTAGTTGAGTTTTTTATTTCAGTTATTGTATTTTTTAGTCTGAAAATCTCCATTTATTTCTTCTTTATATTTTATGATTTTTTTTTTTTTGCTGAGATGTTCAATTTCTTTGCTGAGACTTTCCAGTTTTTTTCCTTATTGGGGAGGGCTCCTCGTTATTGCTGGGGGGGTGCTGCTCACTACATCTCTGCTTATATACCAGGGCTAGATGCTGCAGCTGTGTCCCATTATTGCTCCCCACTTGGCCTCCACTGCCACTGAGGTGGGGGGAGGTTGGCCTTATTACTGACATGTTTTAGTCTGCTTAGGCTACCGTAATAAAATATCAGAGACTGGTTGGATTAAACAACAAAAATTTATTTTCTTACAGTTCTGGAGCCTAAAAGTCCAAGTTCAAGGTTTGTGCAAAATTCAGTTCCTGGTGAGAGCTCTCTGCCTGGCTTGCAGATGACCACTTTCTTGCTATGTCTTCACATAGGAGAGAGGGAGAGTGAGAGAGAGAACATGCTCTCTAGGTCCCTTCTTATAAAGACACTAATTATATTATATCTAGGTCCCACCCTTATTACCTCATTTAACCTTAATTACCTCCTTATAGGCTCCATCTGAAAGTTCAGTCACATTTGGGAGCTAGGACTTCAACATAAGAATTTTAGGGGGCACAGTTCAGTCCAGAGGATGATGGATGGTCATGGAAGTCTTGTATCTCTCGATGATACAACCCCAAAGGGGAGAGGGAGGAGTACCACGTTACTACTGAAAGGGATTGTCTTCACTGACATAGCAAAAGTGATGTGTCACAAAGGTGATGATGATAGTTACTCTGGTGATTACCTTAGGTTATGTAAGATTGCCTTATCAGAATGGAGTGAGATTTTCCTGCTGCCCTAGAATACGTAAACTGTCATGTGAGAGGGCCTGTGAGAGGACATGTGGCTTCTAGCAGTCGAAGCAGTCCTGCTGACAGCCAGCAGGAGAATGGACCTCAGTCCTATCGCTGCAAGGAGCGGAATTCTGCCAACAACCACATGAACTTGGAAGAGGACCTTGAGTGTCAGAAAGGAAGCAGCCGGGCTGACGCCTTGGTTACAGCCTCATGAGACCCTGAGTAGAAGGCTCAGCTAAGCAGGGTCCAGACTCCTAATCTACAGAACTTGTGAGATAATGAGTGCATGTAGTTTTAAGCTGCTAAATTGGGGTACTTTGCTATAGAGCAATAGATAACTAATACAGCACTCCACTTTCCAAGTCTTTCCTGTATATTTGTGATCTCTTCTCCCTCACCCTACACACTGCATCTGTGATAGAAACAAGTGGTGAATGTAAACATTTGGAGGCATGCTTAATGATTTGTCTGTAGTGAAAGCTGATAAAAACTTGGTACATTTCTTGTCATATGAAGTAAGTGAGCTTATTGTAGAATAGTCTCTTCTGCCAAAAGTTGGAGGAAACAACAAAGGGTAATAAAATTTAATATCAGAAGAGATGGTAACAGATGGACTGTAGGCTTTTAAAAAAATGAGTGTTGGAATCTCTAAGGTGAATGAATCCTCTCTGACTAAAAATGGAAGACAGGTTTTATAAGTACATAGCAAAAAGAATAACTAGGCAAAGTTGAATACCATGGAAAAGATTGAAAATAAAAAGTTTAAAGGAACAAATCTATGACTAGCATAAAAAAATACATCTGTGCCAAGAAGTTAATCAAAGCATAAAACAAAACAATTTTAATAAGGAAGATAGTAGTGATAAAATGTCTCATGTTAAGAAACATGAAAGTCAAGACAAAATCATTGTGGAGCAAGTGACGGTGGTGCTGGCATGGGTGCTAAAATATCACCGAAGAAACAAGTTTTCAGTCCAGAAGCACAAACCTGTCAGTCATTTTGCCCATTTCAAAATTCCAAAAGAAGCTGAGTCCAAGATACAGCATGAGTCTCATGCTAGCCAAACATCATATTATTTTCTCCTCAATTAAATCTTCTTGGTGAGCTACAAATGTCTCTTTTGTCACTAACCGCTCCAGGTGGGCCTTGTTAGCTCCCAGTTTACTGCCAGATTGTTAAGCCCACTGTTCAACTGTGTGCTGTCATTTCCTCCCCCTCCCACATTTGCTGCCTCTACTCTAAATCACACTGCTCACCACTCCCACTCTCCCCTCGTACTTCCACCTCCTCGGGTGCTTCCACGTGGCCCTACGTGGTGTTAACACAGTCCTCTCATGCATGTGACATCTCCTTTCTCCTACCTCCTCCTCAAACAAAGCTCAGCTCTTCTGGGAAGGCAATTCTGAAACTATTTTTAGGACAAATTTGAGGAGCGTAGAATCTGCTAATCAATGTAATCCATCTTTGATCTCAAGGAGGTCCATACTTCTTCCCTTTACCACAACCCCCTCCTTTCCATGTGTCCTTGAGTCTTGTCAGCTAAGCAAGTAGGAATGACCAGCCCAGGTGGCAGAAACCAAGACTAGGCTCCAGGGAGTTCCTCCTGTTGTTGGAGAAGAGCAGATGTAATTCTTAGCTGATGGGTGAAAATGTGACTGCAACTAAGCCTCCAACTCTGAAAATTATTTAATTGACTGATTAAATTAATTCATTAAATCCTTCTTGCTTGCTGATAACTGCTAGGCAGTGCTCTGTGCTGTATGTACATTAGGGGGAAAACAGACTTTCTAAGTGTGGGGGTTAATCAAGTTTAAATATGAAGGAAAGCTACAGATTGTGATAAATGTCTTGGAGCAAATGAATAGATCAGTGATGGGATGAGGCAAGAAGGGAGTAAGGTGGGGAAATCACCGTTAAAATGATTTTGGTGACACCATTTTTGCGATGTTCCTTTTTTTGATCTCTGCTCTTTGTCTCTCTGTTCTTCACTACTTTCCTTCCTATTCCACTTTCATGCTCTTACTCGCGATCATTTTCTCTCTTTTTTTTAATTCAGAAGCAGGTATCCACCTGCTGCTTATACCTCAAAAAAGGAGATGCCTTTGCACTGTGGGTTCTGGAATTCTGGCTTTGCCACTTGCCAAATGCAAATTTCTTCTCAGTTTCCCCATATATAAGATGATGAGAATTATGGTTCCTATGTCCTAAGGTAATTGAGAGAATTAACTAAAATGCAGCATTAAAGTAATTAATACAGTGGCTGGCATGTAGCAAAAATCAGCAATGTTGGCTGTTTTCATCTTGCCTGCAGTTGAGCTAAGCTGCCTTTATAGGTATGGGTGTGCAGAGGGCTTACTGATTTATGGTACTATGGCCCCCAAACACCCAGGCATCCCGTAAGCATAGTTACTGAATTGAAAAGATTATTTATTTCAATCACATATATTTTTATGCCGATATATTTCTTTATTGCGATGACTTTGCATGCGTATTCCAAAACAGTGCAGTTCGTTGACTATCTCAGAGTAAAATTTAAAGAAATATAATAACTCAGGCAGCTTTATATTAAATTTTTGTGATCACCATTTATCCCAGCCCCAATTTTCTTTTAAAAATCATCAATAGCCAATAGAAGGAAGGAAACCGAAACTCATCCTGAATCTCTTTTGGAGTGAGACCGCTTCTACAAGGCTCTGAGACATTCAGCCAGAACTTTGAGCCAGGCTGGCATTACAAGGTTTCTGGGTACAATGCTCAGCTGCCCTCATTAAAGGTGACTTTGTTATGCTCCCTGATTCCACACTGTTCATCTACTTATGTTTGTATTACATATACTTGGGCTTTTCTATACGGCTCCTGAACTGTGGTTTTAGGTCCTTGCAGACCCCTTCCTGGCACATGTCATATGCTCTCAGCCTCTACTTCACTTTGCTACTAAATTGAGTCCCTGTGGATTCTTAGCGTCTTTCTCTTTTCTCTTTAAGAAAAAGATTGCAGCCGTGCTATTCATCTTCATATGTTGGTCACAAGAATCATAGTTCTATTTTTTTTTAACTTGAAGGGATACTCACCATCAGCCCAATTCTTTGCTCTTTGAAACTAGAGCCTTATCATTTCTAATGTGTGCACTGTTCACTCAGTGGCCATTTCTTTCTGCTTTTGGAAAGCACATCGTGGTGTTCCTGTGTCACGTCAGTCTACACAATCACCTCTACACCGGATACCCCTCCTTGAACACAGAGACTGTGCCTTTTTCTTTGGTCATCACAGCACCTGGAATAGTGCCAGACACATAGTAGGTGCTCAAGAATGCTTGCTGAATACATAAACACTGCTTAAGTATATTCGAACACTTGCTGCCATCTATAAGCTTATTTATTTTAAGTAGAGCAAGACCTGCTACACAAATCTAAGTACATGTAAAATTTGACAAGATCTTAAAATATAGACAAATAAATGGTTTCATCACTGCTTTTATAGCTTAGTAGGTGCTGATTAGGTTAGCAGCACAGAACTATTTTCCTGCCTTAAGGGTTGTGTTAAATATTGAAATGATTCTCAAGTGTGGCAATTGAATGTGGTGATCTACCTGTACTCCTGTATGAATTAGAATATACCGTACTGTTTGTAAATCTGTGTTATCTGTCAAGGTCCACTTCATGTCTAACTCAATATTAGATCGTGCGTTTATAAACACTAAACATACTGAAGAGTTCAGACACATATGGGGAAAACTTTTAGCAAAATTCAGGATTGAAAGTAATAAGCCTTAATAAATATTTTAAAAATAAAATACAGCCCATCTGGGAGAAGCATAAATTTTATTTTCATTCATTAGGGTGATCCACTCACTGACTCATAGTTCTAACTTCCTTTACTAATTTGAAAATTAGTCACTGTATGTGGTGATATGAACATTGCAACGAAAGGTCTATTATATTTTCGATTTGCATAATTTGTGAATACTATCTATAAATACTACTATTTTCCTCAAAATTGGAAATTAGATAATGACAAAAGAAAACTCAAACCAACTATTAGGGTGATACATATAAGTTTATTTTCAAAGATCTTAAACAGAGAGCTTTATTTGAAATTAATTCAAGAAGAAGCTGCAGCTTTTTGACTGCGCAATATTTTCCTTAACAACATTTTGTATCAACATCTTTTTGTATCACCCTTTTTGTAAAACTTTTATCTTTCCCCATCTTTTAACTACCCTCCCCAAAATGACTCAATAAGAAAAAGGGTGTTCTGGAAACACCCTGCCCTTTTCAAACTTCCGAGGAGTTGCTGTTTTCCTCTGGGAGCTATAATTTAACTCAAGGTATCCAGTACTATTACCTCTCAATACTATTAACTCAAATTTAACTCAAGGTATCCAATAATATTACCTCTCAGAATCACATACTTTCCAGAGTACCATTACAGAAGGGAACGGTGGGAGGAATGACGAGGGGTGAGGGGGTAGAGGGTGTGGGCAATTTTCACTGAGCAACTGGGCACCAGGAGATTCGGTTTCCTGCAGAAAAAGGAACAGATGGAAATCATAGGTTCATCACTGCATTGCATCTTTTTGAGGATTTGGTTCACCACAAAAGACACTGCCTGATGCATGCGCATTTCTCTGCATAGGGCCTGACAGAATGCTTTTTTGACTCTTCGTATGTGGAGTGGTAGTATTGTGGAATCTGCAGCAAAGGACTTGTTTGCAAATCTTGTTTTGCTGACACTCCGTGCTTGCAGCAAGTAGCAGCATAATTTTCCTCCAAGGGATTGTAAGGATGTGGAACTGAACTCCTGAGCTAATTCTTTAATGCTAACTGCTTCCTCTGCAAGGAGAGAAAACATATTACAGCCATGATATGAGTTACAGTAGCTGAAAAATCAATTTCCAGAAGGCAACCTGCTCCAAATTCCCTGGTTTCAGATCTTAGGACAGAGAGGAACACTTGAGAACATATGAGTCACGTTGTACTGTTGATAATTTTGCTAGAACATCAGGGATGAGGTGCTGGTGTTGCATTCTGCTTGCATCTGGACAGAATTAGAGCCTTTAGTATTTCCTCAAGAAGTCTTATTAATAGCAGAGGACTAAAGTAATAAGTGTGCACCATGTATAGCATTTGAGGAAATGAGCAGTGCCAGAGAAAGTTTATCAGGACTTGCTGTTTGTTCTTTCTCTACCCGTGGGGAAACAGATGTATTGATCAGATTTTCAGAGGAAAACAGCCTGCAATGGGTTCACTGTGCTGAGATATGATAGACCAGGAGTGTTTCTCCTGATAGCCCAGGAAATACCCCGCCAGAAAGACTCTAAGGGCTACTAGTCTGATTGGCAAAGAGGAGGGAAGGTAAAAGTTGTCAGGCTGATTTCTGGTTTAAATTCTTCTAGCCTCTTATAGTGTCATTGCTGACTTTGAATATATCTTAATACAAAATTTTCTTAACTTAAGGAGTCGCTGATGAAAATAGTCTTCAAATTAATCCCCTTTTCCTCCCTATCCCTACAAATAAACCTCCAGCACTGTAGGTCAAAAATTAAAAACTCCAGACCAGAAATTAAAAACACTTTGTGTAACTATGAAATTGAAAATGAAAAATACATGCATGATTAAAGATGTCAAACTAAAATTTAATGACAAGGTAAGTGGGCAAAACATAAGCCACATGTTTGTATACCTATAAGCTGTAACATTTCCTGTTTTTCCTTCTTCTTGTTGACCGAACCCATTACATTGGGAAACACACTTAAGTGCATATAAATGGGGAAAAAAAAGAATGAATAACTGAAAAGTTCAGGAACTTGGCTTCAGGCAGAGCTGGATCCAACTACTCAAATGATGTCATCAGGATGCTTTCTGCATCTTTCGGCTCTGCCTTACTCTGTATTGACTTCATCCTCAGGAAGGTCGCCCCATATAATGGTTCCTAGCAGTTACAGATTTATATTTTAACTTGGTAACCCCAAAAGAAAGCAAGTTTCTCTCTCCCAGTAGTTTTAGCCAAAGTCCTGGAATTAAATCTCAGGCTTGGGTCTGGGGGTCTTATCTTTGAATTGTAGCCATAGTGATGGAATGTATCTGATTGGTCTGGTCTGAGTTGTCTACCCTCCCCAGGAGCATTTATAAATAGACTGAAGGTGGGTGAGGGGATCATTCCCAAGGGAAAGCATTGTTCTATCATCAGGAGAGGAGAGGATGGGGTGAACAGACAAAGCAGTGTACACTTCAATTGGTAAATATGTTGGGTTTATTAAAGGACAGTGAGAATTTTTTTCAACAAAGCTATCAGTTCTTTACACTTAAATATGAACAGCCACCATAGGAAGCTGTGTGCTTATTCAGATCATGTGGTCTTTTACTCAACATTTTTTTCTTTGAACTCCATTTTTGAGTTGCCTCCCTAGTCAGTTTACAAACTATACAATAGACTGTCTCATTGGTTTATGATTATGTAACATTTTACGTTAATATCTAACAATATTAAATAGATTAGCATTTTCCCCCCTGTTTAAGAATGAATATGCAAAACAAAATTCCAAATAGGGGATTTAAAAATTGATCTGAGTAGAAGAATTATTGGATTAAGACTAGAACTTCCTGCAGTACCTGTTTTGAAAGGGACATTACTCATTGGGTATGTAAGTCATTTTTAAACAGGTCCTCACCCTTAAAGAAAGCTTGGCCTTACTGTGGTTTTGACTGTAAGTGCAGAAGGAGGCAGAACTTGTATGAGCTTATTCCTGAGACTGAGTTTCTTCCTGAGTATTTGGAAGACGGAATGGTTAAGTCATGAGGAGCAACCTGTCTACCAGCACAAGCGTTGACAGTACTGTGCTCCCCCATCCTCAGTAATGCCAAGATTTGAGGAGGGTGCTCCTGAGCAGATGGTTGGACAGACTAAAGCATTAGTTTACTGAGCCTCCGTGCTTGCTAATTAATTCTTCAGTTTACTAGGATTTAAAATGATTGTTCAAAACAAGACGTTCCTTAAAATAAATGCTATAGTGAAAGACTCAACACAGTATTGATTATTAAGATGGTTATTTTAAACAGCTGAGGGTTGTTATTAAATAACAGAATTGCTTTACCTGCCCCATTGGTTTAATTAAGCTGTTTTCAATTTCCAAAAAGATCATCTACATTTTTTGATATTTGTGTTCTCCTAGATGTGTTCTCTGATTTTCTAGTGGAAGCAGTAAATGGAATTCTATAGCAGATTTCATTTTGCAATTCAGATGTATAATAGGGTTGACATTTATTACTGGGTAAGTGTAATTTTGAGGACTGTGGCTTGAATACCCTGGGTATTGTGAATGAAAAGTTGTAAATTCTATTTTTGACACAGCTGCTTACTACGTTACCACATGTGACATAACTTCTGAGTATTTCTTTCTCCCTGGAAAATATGAGAACTGAATACGGACCTTTCTCATGCAGAGCAATGAGAGTGAACTAAGTATCTATTATGAAGGATCATGAGATCGTGTAGTATTTTCACTATGCAAAAGGATATGGAAAAAACTTAAGGCTTAATATTTTTATGGTACAGAATTCTTCAAATTTATTGAAGGAGTTTTGGGGTGGGTTCTTTTTATATTGGAATTCTGAGATTGAAAGTGGTTACATGCAAATGTGAACCATGCAACTATTTAAAGCTGTAAAGAAACTCTTAGGAGCACTTTTGTAATCAGACAGGCTCTCCAAGTGTATACTATTCCCTTAGAATAACAAAAACATTCTGAAAGATGTAATAATTTGGACAAGTTGCTAGGCCATTGTTGTCACTTGATAAAGGAATCCTATTCTGAAAACCTGAGATCTAAAATAATTCAGGGCACAATTATTTTTCTAAAATGTGACATCAGACAGACATGATAAAAATAGGTTAATGGGTATAATAAAGTTAAGACGTATACTTTCCTTCTCTTCTTACTCCATTTGTTTATTACCATGAGCATCTCTCTTTGGGAGGGATCTTTAGAGGACATTTGTAAAAGCAGATTCTTGTCTTCTCTTAACCTGGTGAAGTGGGAAGGGAAATGTGATGAGACTATCAAATGTCTAATTAGGACCACACAGGAGGATGCTATCTTTATTAAACATAAAAGTTAATATTATTTTTGTAGGCTCACTAAAACTTGTAAGTTATGCAAATGATTAGAAAGTTGGGTTATCAATAAACAGCTAGCAAACTAAGTGCCATTACCATGATCCAAAACACTAAACTAGCTTCTCAAATAATTGACGTTTTCAAAGGATTACTATACACTAAATAAGAGAAAAAATTAATACTCAAGATTTTTATTGTATAGAATTCTTAAAATTTATTAAAGAGGCTTTGGTTGGGTTCTTTTCATTTTGAAATTCTGTTATGGCAATTGAGTTTGTTTGATGCTATTTGCCTAAGTGTCAGGCTTGGACCTGCCCTGTTGGGTTCCCTGTTCATCTGAACATTTTGCATGTTCTGCAGACTCAGTAGGTACAAAACGGAATTCTTAATCTTCCCCTCAAACCCGTTCTTTGCCCAGGGACCCTATTTCTATAAATAACATCACCATCCATCCAGTTGCCCAAGTCTGAAACCTAGAAATTATTCTTGATTCCCATCTCTCCCTTAACCTCTACTGTATCAATCTGAGTTCAAACAGAGAAAAGAACTGCCAGATTTGTACATTACACATATATTTATCTATAGATAGATACAAGTACGTAGACATTTACATACACATACGTACACACATATATATTAAGGGATTTTTTTACAGGAATTTGATCCCACACAATGTAAATCTGGGTTGAGTCTCTGAAAGTCTATTTTCTTTGCATCTGATGTTGGAGCTTAAAGTCCACAGGTGGGCAGCCAGGAAGGAAGGATGAATGTAAAGAAAGAATAAAAGCAATCTGGAACTCGTAAGCATGATCTGGAGCTTCTCAGGACAAACTGAACCCCATGCCAGATTTCATTGCCTCTGACCTTGATGGTGTGAGTATCTGCACAAGCCAGAGTGCTGCCACCACAGCTGGACCAGGGGTGTGAGGAGCAGAGAGGGGTCCAGGGCGGGATGGGGCATGTGCTGGCGGGCCACTGCCTCACACAACCCTGTGATGAGCCTGCAGGTAAGTGACAATGTGTGTGAGTTACAAAATGGTTGTTGCTTCGTGTTGCTAAAATATGAAGTGAGGCATATTGAAAATCTTAAGAGTTTATTTATTATTAATTCCAATCAGGCAGTGGTTAGGAACACTGTGCCAACAGGAGCCAAGGGAAAGATATTATAGACAAAGTGCTGAAAGCAAAGAAAGGAAATTATTTTTTGGCCATGGCTTAAGGCCTAGCTGGCTGCTTGTGATTGGCTGTTCTCAGCGTCTGGACTTCATAACCCTGAGGCATTTACAGGCATAGGTTTTGGTCTGCTTATGTAGGCCAGGAAAGCATTAGAGCAACCCCAGTCTAATGGCCTCCTTGTTTAATCAGTTTAACAGCTTCCATCCTCCAGCTCTCCCATAAGAATGTCTCTTGTGGCTCACAAGACAGGACACATGCAGGAAAGGGAATTCTAGGAAAGGCAGTTCAACCCAGCCAGGTCAACACATTACAGAGCCACCACACCTACACTGAATCAGTCGATCATTCAACTTCTTAATCTCCCAATTGCACTCACTTCTCTCACCTCCACTGCGACCATAGCTTACCCAAGCGATTCTGACTTGCCTCTCTGCCTTTCCCCTCTGATTGATATTCAAGCTAATTGGTTATTAAAAGTAAAACTCGATGTCCTGCTTAGAAGCCATCACTGCCCTTCGAATAAAATGCCGCATTGATAGCATGACCGAGACAGCCCTCAGTGAGTTGACCACTGTGCACCTCTCGCTCCTGCCTTGTTGCTCCCTGCTTAGGTCTCTTGTGAATATCACTAGGCCAACTGTGCTGCTGTCTGCCACGGTGCCCTGTATATACCTGTGACATAATACCATCACATGGTGCTGTTTGATGCTCATCTTCCCTGCCAGGCTCTGGGAAGGCAAAGACTGTGCCCGTCTTGTTTATTAGTGTTGTATTTTCAGAGGCTGGTGCATAGAAAATGTTCAGTAAGGATTTGTTTAGTAAGGGAAATAATTAAAGACTGCTAGGAATTACAAAACAAAGTCCTGCCCTCCCTTCCTAGCTGCAGACAGAGTAGATACAGATCTGTTAAAGTTAACAATGTATGTGACGATTGCCTGCATGGAATTTTATAGAAGGTACTGTCTGGGAGACAGAAAAGGTGTTCCTGATGGAAAGTGTGGAAGCTGAAACTTGACAAGTGAGTAAGTCTCCTGGAGTGGGATCGAGGCAGAGGGAAGGGTGTCTATAGTGTCACATGTGTGAGAGGTTCCAGCATACATTAGAGTTCACCTGGGCTGAGAAGCAGGAGCTGACGCCCAGGCAGAAAAGGCAGGGCCAATGTCATGACATGCTCAGGACTTGAAATTCTTCTCCTATGTGGAGGAGAAGCTGTAAAGAATTGTGAGACAGGACTTCACCCCCACATTTGTATTTTAGAGAATCATTAGCAGCCGTGTAGGAGACGGATTGGAAAAAGTGAGCAGTGTTAGGCTCTTCCAAGTTTTCAGTGATAGACTTCCTTCATTCATGGGGGACTATTGAAGAATTCATGGGGAAAGTAGGGAAGACATGTAACCACGTCAACCACTGCACAGCAAGACCTTGTGAAAGTCAAAACAGCGTTCTGTGCTTGTGTCCCTGCACTGTCTCATTGCCCGTCCTGCTTTCGGCTGTCTCTGGTGCTTCCTATGCAGACATGCAGCCTCTGTGTATGTGTGTTGGCTCCTCAAGAGGGAAGATTTGATTGGCAGCCAGTTTTAGTCCAGTGTGGACCACCCCACTTCTCACCGCCTACCCCAGTTTGGGTGGCACTCTGATGCTGGACCTCCTCAGAGGCCTACAGTTGGCTGCCTTTGGGTCAGATTCTTTCCTCAGCTGTGGGGATGTGGTAAAACACATAAGCAATTGGATTAAGAAACTTCCAGGAAGGTTGCTGTAGGCATGGCAGGCACTCTCATGCTGGTCAGAGAGGAGAGTGGCTCTGAAAGGCTCCTCCCCTGGGCCTGTGCTACAGGGCGCAGGCCAGACGTAGGAGACCAGCTGGAAGACTTTTGCACAGTGTGAGGTGGGGATGATCCAGAACAAAACAGAGACAATGTATATGTAGAAGAAGGGGTGGATTAAAACAGACTGAGGAGGTCAAATTGGCAGAATTTGGGGACTTGATTGATTGGGTCTGGGACATGAGAAAAGATGGCTCCAAGGTGGAAGTGGGCTGGTTCTATCCAGTAATATTTAGTCTGTTGGGAAGCAGAGAAAAAGAAGAAGCTGATTCGTTATGGGGGACAAAGGGAGCTGGGCTTTAGATATGTTTGCTTTTCAGACATTCATTGAGTCTCTGGATTGATTGACCCAACAGGCAGCTGACGAATGTATCTGGGGAAGATCTAGATTGGTAATCTAGTCAGTGCATTCTGGAGAAAGTTCAAAGCGAGAAAATGGGTGGATCACCTACGGAGAATGTGCAGAACGGAAGAAAAGCAGTCCGAGGAGCAACCGAGGTAGATAAGCCAATAGAGACGGAGATGAAGTAAAGGCAGTTCCACCCCTGAGAAAAATATGATGCAAATAAAGCATTGGTATCTTAGACCTGTGTGAGGTAGCTTATCAATCAGTCTCCAGATGTATTTATAAAAATTATATTTACATCTCAAATTCCTCTCTGCTGCTTCTTGCAAGATTTGGATGTGTGTCTGAAATCTTCAACAATACCAGATATTTGCATCACCTTCATTTTCTCTTTAGACTGTTAAAGATGTAGTATGTCGTGTGCAAGTGTGTTGAACAGATGTAGGAGAAGAGATTAAATTCGAATGATTTTTAGCCATTTTTTCCCTATATTTACCACCACTTGCAGTGTAATCAAGGTGTTAGGTTTACTACCCTTTAGTTCATGCCCTTTGTGAAATGGTACTTCATTAAATCTAAGCTTATCACTTCCAAGTCAAAGACTGTCCCATGTTTTCCTGTGGTTAGAATCTTTGTTAAGGTACATCAGCCTAAATACTCAAACACTATTTTAGCAATGTTTTTGTTTTTATTTCCAATATAGTTCTTGGCAACTTTTCTGATATTTTTAGCTGCATGCTCGCCTATCCCAGACCACTGTTTTTCAAACTGCAGGTTGTGACAACTGGGCTGTGAAATCTATTCAGTCGGTTGTGTCAGTCTTTAAAAAAATTAAATGAAATAGAACAGAAAATATTACTGTATAACACATAGAAGGATAAGTTTGACTTATCCTTTTGTTTCAGTTGAGTGTTGGTTGCATATGTTTGTATGCGTGTGCGTGGAGGTGTGTGTATGTGTGTTTCTGAGTACAGGATTGGGATAAAAATTTTATTTCTTACAGTGGACTGTAGTAAAAGGAATAAATTTTTATTTTGGGAAGCCATCCTGACCACTTTTGGGTTGATAGATGCTAACTTAGATCCCATCGCACTGTGGCTGTGAACTCTTTTTTCATTTAAGAAATCCCAGAATTTTGCACACTACTTTGCATGGCGTAGACATTAAGCAAGTACTTGTAGCATAAAGGAGTGAGTGAATGAGTGTATGAGAGTTAGTGTAGTATGGGTTAATTTTCCCTGAGCTCATTATCCTACATTTGCTGATGTTCAGGATAGGCCGAAACAGGGAGAAAATAAGGACAAGAAATCAACTCGGTCCCTTCAGGAGCTTTAAAAAAGGAAACCCGATTTGGACAGAAACAGTTACTGTGCATCACAGCCACTGCACTGGGCAGAGAGTGCTGGGGACACTAAATGGAAGTGCTATGTATCACACATTTGAAAAGTTTTGAAATATTATTCAAATACCTTGTGCACTCCATTTGTAGGAAATACATCACTTGTTTTTTTAAAAAATTCTTTGTTCTGTTGAGAAACAATTTATCCTGATTCTTGAGCTTCCATATAAAATAGTCCAGCCTAGTGAATATCTGGTTATGAATAGGAAAAACAAAGACAGAAATTTTAACATATTTTTTCTCTCTCACAATGAACAAAATTGCAGAGCTTTGTATTTCTCAGGTACATAGGTCATGAGATTTTACCTAGTGACACCTTCCCAGTGGGAGCTGTTCTCTCTGGAATGAGCTAAGTTTAGTCAATGTCTCAGATGGAAGTTGAATGCAGAGAAACTTACAGCTAATAGAAATGGAAAACAGCAGATGAATCCCACACTCCTGGCAAAGAGCAACTGAAATCACTGGTACAGCATCCTAAGAAGTTGGACCTTCCACCTGGGGGAAAATGTCAAATGTCCTCCTTTACAGTATCTGAATAGCTTGTGAAATTTTATAATAGAAAAATCAGCAACAGATTTTTTTTCTAGTTTATTTTTCTTTTCCTCTTTTTCTGTTAGCTATTTAAGTGAATTCATTGTATAGTGGTGAGTAACCAGAATTAAGTGATCAAAGAATCAAGTCTTTTCATCAAACTCTGAATGATTGCAGAAGTTCTCAAAATTTGAAATTATCCATAGCTTTACAAATAGCTGCTCACACACTCTAACCAAAAAGTATTATTTTGTGCTCAAAGAATAATAAATAATTTTAATACACTTTTCTGATCATAGTATCTCAAAGTTGAAAGGACTCCTGGACTGCTACCAAATATTGACCCAACAACTGGTGCTAGCTTTAGAGGATGTCTTTCTGATTTGCAATAAAAGTAAAATCTAAGGACAGTGTAGTGATTTTTTAAAATAAACTAAATGATTACATTTGTAGGACTGTTCTTTATTCTGTGATTATAGCTATCTTCCTTTTTTGTGTGAAGATAATCCTTTTCTTTTTAAAGTGAAATTATGGTGATAGTTGGCTTTTTTGGGGGGTGGGCGATGGCAAACTTGAACTGGGAACTACTGATCTAATCCAGACTTCTAGCTGGTATTTCAATCCCCTTCTCAATTCTTCAGTGGTAATTTCACTTAGCTTTTGCCAGATCACTGCCAGAAACAGGGAATGTACTGTCTCCTGGAGAACATGCATCTGAAGAGGATGTTCTTAGAATGCTCTCTGATGCCTCTTAGAGCTCTCTTCATTGAGAATGTGTCTCTCTAGAAGTCGCCCTAATGGTCCTATTTGACACTAGTGCCTGGGAGGAGGTAACTAATCAGAAAATGTGTAGAACTGCTTCGTTTCTTAGTGAGACACTTTCAGATATATTCCAGATAATTTTGATGATCCTCTTTACATTATGTGCTTTATAAAAGATATTGTTAAAAAGAAAAGAGCTTTGCTGAACTGAATTACTTCCTTTCCCTACTGGTGATTTTTCCGTTTTAATTCATCCTATGAAATGAAACCCCAGAAGGAGAAAATTGAAGCATATTTTGAATTTATTATAATAGTGTTAACTTGTACTTGAGGGGAAGTAGGTTGACAACTTAGAGTGGTCATCCTCTGAAATGTGATCCGTATTCCTAACAGCGTGTACTTTTCATAGTCACTGTGTTAAATTATTATCATAGTTTCTAACCCCTTATGTTGTAAGATATTTTACAGTTTACAAAGCTTTCACATCATGGTCTTACTTAATCCTCACGATAATTCTGTGAGATGGTAAACTAGAGCTCAAAAATAGTAAGTTGCTTGTTTAAGTTCAAGCAACTTGTAAATAATAGGGCCAGGGATTAATCCTAGGTCCCCTGACTCCAGATTCATAGCTTTGTCACCAAACCAGAAAAAACCTGTATCCAGGTACAAGAATTAATACTTTTCCTCTTATCAAGTTTGCTAAAGCCACTAAGAGAAGATACATCAAAGAATACATGATCTGTGGTGAATCTCTGGTAAACAGACTTTTAGATCAGTTTGTTCTATCTAAATAGAGTCAAGCAAACAGTAAGATCAGTCTTCTACTGTTCTGTGTACACTGAGTCCTCAGTAAATATTGCTGACAGACTGCTGTGACAAATTAGCACACAAAACTTAAATGACAACTAAAAAGTCATGATACTTCTGACTTGGTACAAACCCAAGGGCATTTCAGTAAAAATTCTGGAGATATATATATTTGGTACACAGAATTTCTCCCAACTCAGCTTATGATTTTGAGTGACCACCCAAATAAGCTTTTCTCTCATATTTTTTTCTTTCACAAGAGAGATCAGTTCAGAATAGTAATAGCAATTAGTATTCTGTAAGCAGCAACCCATCTTCAGCTGCAATGGCAGAGTCCAAGCAGCCTAAGCCAGAATCCGTATGACAGGAGCTCAGTCCTTTTTTTTAATTTATTCTAAACACATGTGGTCTCTGTAACTTAGTGACTTGGGATTGTGATTATAAGGGCAGGATGACAATTTCTGCAAAGGAAAATGGTTATTTGCTTAGGTGAAGTTTAAGGCTGCTAAACAGACTATGATGAAATACAGAATTAGCTTCTGCTTTTACCTGCTGTTTGTTTGTAGCAAGTCAGCTATGTTCAACAGTTTCTCAAGGACAAGAGAGAATTCGTGCTGGCTTTATATCAAGAAGCTAAACTCCAAATGACAAGAGAAACAAAAGCAAGAGCAGGACCAATAGATAAATGAGCTCTCTTGTTAGTGGACTAAAGCGGCTGCTACAAATAGGACAGCGGAAGGAGGGGTGGGAGGGGCAGAGTGAAGCAAGGTCAGAGAAGGATGATATCAATAGAGTATCTCCAAATAGCACAGAATGTAGCAAGAAGTAGCAGCAGATGTCAGTCCAGCCCAATGTCAACCCCCGTGGAGCTATGTAGAAAGACTTGGAAAGAAACAGCATCACTGCAGTTGGTATTAGGAGTAAAGAGAGAGCAGATGATACCTTTCTCCCCATGAATTGAAAGCCACGACTTGCCACTGGCCGCAGCAACAGCTCCTTTCTGACTGGCCTCGTTCAAGCATTTAGATTTTTTTTCTCTTTATTTCAGATCTTTACTCCCTTCCTTTCCTTTTGATTTCTTTTCTTCTTCCAAACTCTTTTGCTGCCAATTCTAACTCTGATCCTCACCCCACTGGCTGTTACTTGCCTATGCCACCAGGTACTCTGGTTCCAGATGCTTACCCTGGCCTCTGCAACGTTCCAGGACTGATGATGCATAACCAGGAGAATATATTTACTGCAGCACTCAGAAAATTCCCATCGTGATTTTAGACATTGCTGGCATGGATTGACTTTCATAACTGTGGAGGAAAGCCAAAAATGTATAAAGGAAGTCTGTTTTCAGAGTTCATATCCCTTAATTTTAGTGAATGAATGTGGGTGTGTTGAAAACTTAGTTTCTTAAAAACTGCCTAAATTTCATAATTATTTCATTTTCATCCGCTCACAGATGGCTTTGCCCTGGGTGTAAAAATTGAAGAGCCAATATAAAATGATGCTACCTTTACTCTGGCAGTTAAATTTTAAATTTCAAACATTGGTTTTCAGAACCTTGGAGAGCATCAAGCTCAGCCCTCCATTTCCCTCTCTGGAGCCAGCTCAAGCGGAGGCTGATTTCTTCTGTAAAAATGTGAAATAACAAATAATGGGATAAGTTGACAGTGAAACTAGTAAATTTTGTAACAGAAATGCCTTTCACAATAACCTAATTTTACAGTTTAGGTTTCTGTTGTATAGTGTTGCCTAGTTATTAATAATAAGACAAGTCCTGCCAATTCCTAGTTATGTAACTGTAGGCATGCCCCCTAAGCCTCAACTCTTCTTTTCTGTAAAATGGAGCTGCAAATAGCTACTTCACAGGGTTGTTCTAATGGTTACATGAGATAATGCCAGTAAAAACCCGGAGGACATAGCAAGCACTGACTGCTTTCTCCATACTTTCCAGTGAGTTTTTTCCAATCTAGTTGACAACAGTGATAGGAACAAGTACCGAGGTTTGGGGGTTCTTTCAGGCATTCTCTTCCAGGAGAATAGCATGCCCAGGAAATAAGGAAGCAGCCCAGTCCCAGCCTTGTCAGTTTCAGCCTCATCTTCCAGAGCAGGGGCTCTGGTTTCTCCCACTCCACTACCCAGAACTTCAGTGAGCATGGTTTACCTGTTGGCCCATTCCCATAGTGTTATCAACTACTGAGGATGTTGCCTTGCTTTTCCTTGTGCCTCTCTCAGAGACAACTGGATCATACATTTATTTGTTCATGTCACACAAATTTATTGAGCATCTACTTAGTGTCCATATTGTGCTAAATTCTTGAGATACGGTGATGAACAAAAGGAAATGATCTTTTTCCTCTTTGGAGAAAATTTCTCACAGTAGGATTCTTGGTACAAGTTAGAGCCTACCTCCCATTATTGAAGCTAAAAGGGCCAGACTACTCATTTCTCAGCCTTCCTTGCACTTGGGGCCCAGGCACACGACCTAGATTCAGTTAATTGGGCTCACCTGCCTCAGACTTCTGATTGGGATTTGGGGATCCAAAAAAGCAGATTCTTTCTGGTGGTGGCAGTGGTAGCTGTGACACCCCGTCTCCAGGGCTCCAAGAACAGTGGGGCTGACATCAGTGTATGGTGCCTGGTGCTGGCACTGTTGGGGCTGCAAGTGACTTGTGTCTAACATGGCTGCACGGAGGAATCAGCCAGATGAGTTTTGGGGCATGATTTGGGCTGTGGTTCTGCCTGCATAACTTCCTTCACTCCAGGCTGTTTTTCTGTGGCTGTTTTTGTAGCCCTCCTAGAAATTCTATACACAGCCTATTTTCCTTTTAATAAAATTTCTTTTTGCAAAAACCAGCTAGTTAGTTTTTATTTTTATAGCTAAGAATCTTGACTGCCTCACCAGAGACTCAAATCCAAGTCCACCCTTAAAACCTGGGTGATCTTGGGCAAGTGAGGCTTCTCTAGGAGCCTCAAGCTTCTTATGTATAAAATGGAAACTGTAGCAGGTGAAAGAATATATATAAAGTGCTTATCATGTCACCTCTAGAACACAGTAGATGTATAAGGTATGTTAGCCCCTCTTAATGCATTTAAAACCAATAAATGAGGGCAGGAGAAAGAAAGCAAAAGTCATGAGTGAAGCTCTGGACTATAACATACGCTACTCAAACTCTGAAGAAAATGACCCAATTTATTTTATATAATTTCAATTACTGAGAATGTGATTGAGCTATAAGGAGACAGGCCAGCTTTAGACCAGTAAATTTTAATTTCTTTCTGTGTTCAGAGCATTAAATGAGGTTTCCAGATACCTATTTTTTTTTAAAAAAAATCTCAAATAGAGAATACATCAGAATAACTTAATTTTTAATTTCAACTTAATATTAAGCAACACATATATACAGATATGGCATTTTTAGGTATAAGGGCTCTCAAGAAATTTGTTACAGGTTGTGAGCAATTATTATAAGCTCTTGCAACTAGCTAGTATGGTCCTAAACAATCAAAATTCATGTTTTCCTCTCCTGTTTATAAATGCCTCCATTTATGATTCTTACAATGTTTCCCCCCCAAGGAACTGAGTGCCTGACTTGGGATCCTTACTGTTCCAGCTGCTGTGATTGTCTCTCTCATTATACGTGTGTCTTTATTATCAAGAACTTGTGTCATGTCTAATAGATAATAGAACCAATGTGCTTTGTACAGTTTATGATAAAAATCAGCTTGGACCAATAATATTAGTCTCTTGGACGATTTCTTCATGAGAACCATAACAGACATAGAGATAGAATTAATATGATAATCTTTCACTTGAAGCCAGCATCCTTTGACACTTTTCTAAAAATTCCAAATTTCATTGCAACTGATTGCTTTATGGTTTGACATGGCTTTTGTTTTTTTCTGTATTATTTAATGCTACAGTGTGTATAACAGTCATACATTGTGCATAATTATTAGTTACCTAAGTAATTCTGCTAAAATGTTTCAGAAGTTCTAAGAATGTCTTGACTTTAGACAAAATAACCGGTGTTAACTACCCTGGAAGGATAGTTAAGGATAGTTAAGGATAACATTCTTAGTGGGTACCCTAAGTCTTCACCCAAATTAACCTCCTTTCCACAACTAGCTACAAAACCAAAGAGCTTCATTAGTAAAAACTTTGGTATGTATAAGCAAAACTCAGTGCATGAAGATTTAAATAGCTGCAGGAGTGGGTTGCTTGGATGAAAGTCCTAGTTTGTAGCCCTTGTGAAGGTGTTTTTGGTAGGAAAGATGATTTATTTTTTAAGACAAGGAGTTGCAATGAGGAGTAGCATTAATAAACCAACATTAAGGAGTGGAATGGCAAGAGATCTTAAAAAAGAAACTTAAGGATAGATTTACATAAACTGAGAAGAGTTGCTAAGAAATAAATTCTTGGGGAAAGAGTTTCAATTTAAATAAGAAATGGGTCTTGGGGGCTTTGGTCAATAAGAAACTGCCTTCTAAAGTCAACAACTGTTTTGGATTCTTTTTTAAAAAAAATCCAATTATCATGAAAATAAACAAACAAACAAAACAAAGGCTGCAGGTCAAAATTGTGAATGAATAATTGTGGTGGGGCTTACAGATTTTACCTTTGAGCACTAATAAAATTATTTCACTAAACAGAATCTCCTAAATTACCATTTTGGTACAGCTAGGGGTTCGACTATAACTTAATTTCTTATCTTCATTTATTTGAAGTTATAATTTTTATCAAAATTACAAATGGAAAATCACCTGCAATGAAGGACTTGTATCTGTGTATTAACTCTAGCCATTGGTTCTTGTTATCCTGAAATTTTTCAGAAAGAGACAGTTTTTCAAAGGGTGAAGACACTAGTTTGAAGTATCTCTTTTCCTGTTTCACGAACACTGTCATGTCATTTAAAACTCTCACAACTGGATAAGAATGAAGTTACACTTTCATTTCCTACTTCTAATACATGTTTAGATTCCTGTTCTTTTTTCTGTTATCTCTTGATCTTTTCTATTCTTTTTATTTTAAGGTTTCTTTTATTCAGCTGCTATCTCTTTTACTCTGAAGCTCATTTTTTCCCCTTTATTCCTGTTATTTGACATTTTTTAGAAGTGTGGCTTGAAAATACTCTCTCCTGTTAGACAAATTATTTTTCTTAAACACAAAAACTTCTTCAGGGTGGTGATCTGCCAAAATAGTACACAGGCAGTAAAAGCACCGAGGCTGCTATTTATCAATGGGAACTGCATGTCACCCTGTGTCAAAAGATTTGAAAATTATCCCTAGAAAACAGTGGGACTCTAAGCTGAATACAGACATGAATTACTGGGAAAAGGATTCATTCAAATGCAATGCTGGCAAGAAAGAAAAAAGCTTTTTGTAGCATAAAGAAATATTTGGTAAAATCTCCTTGTTTGCAGCAGCCTATTCTGTGAAGTATGTGGATTGAAAACAAAAACCAAAAAACTTTATTATGTTTGATATTAAATCTCAAAAATGAGACAAAACAGGAGCTCTGTCAGGTTACTTGTAACTCTAACTGCTGGCTTTTTTAAGGGGACTTGCCATAGTGGCCAATGAAAATGATACTATTGAGGGATCTGCTATGTGTAAATACTCTTAATCTGTTACATCACTAGGCTATCACAACCTGCAACATAGGTATTGTTGTCCTTGGGTGCAGCTAAGGACACTGAGGCTCAGAGACCTTGGAGAAATTGCCAACAAGCAAATCTGGGAAGGAAAAGAACAGGCACTTGAATGCAGGACAACCTCCCTCCAAAATCCATACTCTTTCTGGCCTGCGTTTATTCTGATATATTCATCCTGCATTTAGTTTACTTTTGCCCAAGGGATGCTTATCTGTGCACACAGTGTCCTTTTCTGTGATTTAAATTGAATTCCAGCTTTATGTTTGTGTCATCAGGAGAAGGCATTTGTCAGGCCCCCTTAGGTCACCCCCACGGTGGTGTTATAGTGAGGAAGTGAGGATTCAGTGGGGAAAAGTGATGAGGCTCGTGTGTTGGGATCATGCCGAGGGGTGAACTTGCACTATTTTAATGACTCTTCAAAATGGCTACATAGTAATTCACTGATTGAACATTTATTAATTCAATACATTGTTATTGATTTATTATGTGTCCACATCCTGGCTCTGGGGATACAACAGTGGACAGGACAGACAAGATCCTTGCCCTCGTGGATCTTGATCTAGAGCGGAGACAGACAAGAAATAGGGAATATTAGGGTATACAGGGGGAAGGGTGTAGCTCAGTGGTCAGGTGAGTGCTTAGCATGCATGAAGTCCTGGGTTCAATCCCCAGTACCTCCATCTAAAAATAAGTAAATAAACCTAATTGCCTCCCTCAATAAATAAATAAGTACAATTGTACAAAAAATAAATGTTCTAAAATTTTTTTTAAAAAAAGGAATAAGCAAGACACATGGAAGCACAAGTTACAGGTTGTAAAATATGCTACTGATGACATTGGAGCTGAGACCTGAAGGATATGGAAGTGAAAGCCATGTGAGAATCTGGACATGCGAATGGAGGCAGCAATGAGAGCAAAGACCCCAAAAGGAGAGCCAGCCTGGAGTGTTTGGGGACAGAAAGAAGACCTATGAGGCTGAGTGTAGTGTTAGGGGAGGGCAGGATGCTGGGGGGTGGGGGGAGTTTGAGGGGGAACTAAAGCGTTGGCAGGTACATAACTTACTGAAATTGGTAATGAGGACTGAAAGGGAGGAATGAAGGGGGCTCCTAGGTTTTAGTGTAAGCAACTGAGTGCAAGGCAGAGCCTCCTACTGAGATGTGGGTGACCAAGGGAGCATCGGGTTTGGGCAGGAGAATCAAAAGCTCTGTTTTGGATATACTTGAGTTATTTGTTTTTTTGTTGTTGTTTTTTTTTTTTTTTTAGCATTCTTCTCTAAAATTTATTTTTGGGTTTTTTTGGGGGGTCATTAAGTTTATTTATTTACTTGTTACTATATTTTAAATTAATAGAGGTACTGAGGATCAAACCCATGACCTCATGCATGCTAAGCATGGCGCTCCCCCCTGAGTTATTTGTTAAACACTCAACTAGAGATGACAGGAGGCAGTTGGCTATGAATCTGGAGTTTGCGGGAGGGGGTTGATAGTAAAAATAGTAAAAAGAAAAAAAAAGAAGTTTTTTATAAAATAATGTGAATGTTTATTAATGTATTATGTTACGAGATCTAGCAGTGGATTTAATAACTAGTATAATTTTTAAGTCATGATGAAGCATCAATGCTATTTGGAGATAATCAAAACATTTCTGATTTCTACTGGTGATAAAGATAAAAAGTCTTGCTAATATTTCTGTGACTTGTTCAATTAATGAAAATAGAGATTTAACATTTTTTCCCATTTAAGTTCACAAAATTCCTTGAAAATAGATATTTAATATTTTTCCCATTTAAGTTCACAAAACTCTTGGGAGGATATAATTCATATGGTAGAGCGCATGCTTAGCATGCATGAAGTCCTGGGTTCAATCCCCAGTACTTCCTCTAAATATAAATAAATAAATAAATAAATAAATAAATAAATAAATAAATAAATAAATAAATAAGTAAGTAAGTAAGTAAGTAAGTAAGTAAGTAAGTAAGTAAGTAAGTAAGTAAACTTAATTAACTCCCCCTCAAAAATAAAGTAAAAACTAAAAAAAGAAGAAAAAGTTCACAGAACTCCTGAATCTCTCCATGGACTCCCTGTGGGTCAGTGGACACTTCTTCCATTATAATCAGGGAGATAGCAAAGATGGGTACTTACGGATGAATGCTGGTTTGTGGATTCTGTGGCTTCTATTTTCTTGAAGAAGACAAGGTCATCACCTGAGAGTAACAAGGGAGAAAAAGGGTAAAGAGGTGTGAGGAATAAAATCAGCTCTCTCTCAGCTCTCATAGAGGAAGCAAACTTTAGGCAAGAGCAGTAGGCTCGCTGGGCAGCATAGGACTGTCATTAAGTCTCAGAAGACAGTCTTTTGTGGTTTGAATTCAGGCTCCCACTTTTTTACTGTGTGACCTTGAGTATGTAACTTAATATCTATGTGCCTCCATTTCCTCATCTGTAAAATCAGGGTAGTAATTGTACTTACCATAGAGAGTTGTAGTCAGAATTAAAATAGTCAATACAAATAGAGTTTAAATTGTGCCTGAGATAAATTAAGTGCTCAATAAACGCTACTCTTTATTTTTAATACGAGGGCCATAGCAGTGTTTATGGAAACAAACGTGTAGATTTAAAAGATACTGATGAGGTAGAATTGCCAGGTCTTGGAGAATAATTTGATAGGAATGATGCAGATGGAGGAGTCAAGATTGATTTGTATGTTTGACTAACCAAGATGGTGTGCCATTTTCTGTCAAGGAGAATAGTGAAAGAGTAGGTTTGTGGTAAAGGATAGGGAAGAAGATGAGAAAAAACTATTAGTTCACCCAGTGAGTCATCATATGGACAGACCATGGACTCTGGGACCCAGAACAATGAGGCCAACAATCCTGGGGATTGCTCAACCCCTGTGTTCATAATCATGGCTTGGGAGTTTGTTTTAATGGATTGGGTAGAGACACACTCTTTTCTTCTTTTTTTCTATTCTAGTCCATTTCTGTGCAGGTTGGCTATGATTGATTCTTAGCCATATCATTGATTCCTAAAGATTAACAGTTTGGGGATGCTAAGTATTGCATACCAATAATCCCTCATTCAATTGTCCTTTCTTTTCATAATCTCTTATTACTTACCTCTTATTACACCTTGTGAATTAATTTATCCACTTCTAAACAGAATTGCAGACAGTTTTTTTGTAGTTTCTTTTTATTGAGATATCATTGACATATTATATTGGTTTCAGGTATATAACATAATGATTCGATATTTGTACAGATTGTAAAATGATCACCACATTAAGTCTTGTTAACATCTGTCACCATACATAGTTATAGAACTTTTTTCTTGTGACAAGAACTTTTAAGATTTACTTTCATGGCAACTTTCAAATATGCAATATAGTATTATTAACTATAGTCACTATGTTGTACATTTATGTCCCCATGACTTATTTTATGACTAGGGGTTTGTAGCTTTTGATTCTCTTCACCCATTTGGCCCACCTCCCACTTCTCATCTCTAACAGCCATCAATCTGTTCTTGTTTTTATGAGCTTGGTTTGTGTGTTTGTTTGTTAGATCCCACGTATATTTTACTGAGATCATATGATATTTGTCTTTCTCTGTCTGACTTACTTCACTTAGCATAATGTCCTCAAAGTATATCCATATTATCACAAATGGCAAGATTTTTTTTTTTTTGCTTTTTTTTTTTTTAATTTTGGGGGGAGGTAATTAGATTTATTTATTTATTTACTTCATTTATTCTTTTTTTAATGGAGGTACTGGGGATTGAACCCAGGACCTTGTGCGTGCTAAGCACGTGCTCTACCACTGAGCTATACCCTCCCCCCACAAATGGCAAGATTTTATTCACATTTTCTCTATCTATTCATCCACTGATGGACATTTAGGTTGTTTCCCTATCTTGGCTATTGTACATAAAGCTGCAATGGACATGAGGGTGCATATATCTTTTTGAGTTAGTGTTTTCATTTTCTTTGGATAAATAACCAGAAGTGGACTGCTGAATCATATGATAGTTCTATCTTTAATTTTTTGAGGAACCTCCATACTGTCCTCCATAATGGCTGCTCTAATTTACATTCCCATCAACCACAAGGGTTGCTTTTTATCCACGTCCTCACCAACACTTGTCATTTCTTGTCTTTTTGAAAATAGTCATTCTAACAGATGTGAAGTGATATCTCAATGTGGTTTTGATATGTATATATATGGAGAGAGATAGAGAGGGAGAGATATTACAAGGAATTGGCTTGTGCAATTATGGAGGCTGAGAAGTCCTACGATCTGCTATCTGCAGGCTGGAGACCCAGGAAAGCAGGTGCTATAATTCAGTCTAAGTCTGAATGCCCGAAAACCAGGGGAACCCACAGAGTAAATCTCAGTTTGAGGTCAGGAAAAGATGAGATGTTCCAGCTCAATCAGTGAGGCAGGAAAAAAATGGCAAATTCCTCCTTCCTCCACCTTTTGTTCTACTTCAGCCCTCAATAGATTGGATGATGCCCACTCACATTGGAGAGGACAGTCTACTTTACTGAGCCTACCAATTCAAATGCGATCTCATCTGAAACATCCTTACAGACATACCCAGAATTAACATTTAATCTGGGTATCCTGTGGCCCATCAAGTTGACAGAAAAAATTAACTATCATATGGTGTCATCACCAAAGAGAACGGCTTTTTGAATCACCTACAACATGTTTTTAGAGAATATTATCTTTTCATTTAATTTATTTGGGATACAGCAGTTTTTGCATCTATGCATGATGCAATCATTAGAACTTTGCCACAATTCATGAATATCATTTACCCAAAACCAGACAGTTGGTTTTTAAAACTTTGTTCTGTAGGTATATGTTATGGGTTGAATTGTGTCCTTGCGAAAGATATGTTGAAGTCCTAACTCTTAATCTCTTGGAATGTGACTTTATTCAGAAAAGGGTCCTTGTTGACGTAATTAGTTAAGATGAGGTCATACCCGAATACTATGTGCCTTTAATCCAATATCGAAGAACAGTGGGGAGATACACAGGGGAAAGACGGACGTGTGGTGATGGAGGCAGAGATGGGGTCTTGCAAGTATAAGCCAAGGAAAGCCAAGAATTGCCAACAAACACCAGAAGCGACAAAAGGCAAGGAGGTATTTCCCCTCTACAGGTTTCAGGAGGAGCATGGTCCTGTCAACACCTTAGTTTCAGATTTCTAGCATCCAGAATAGTGAGACAATACATTTCCGTTGCTGTAAGTCACCCAGTTTGTGATATTTTGTTAAGACAGTCCTAGGAAACAAATGCAATATGTATTTGTGATCTTCCAACATAATCACTTATTTTATTGGTTTTTAAAAAATGATCTTTAAAAGGTTTATTTCTTTGGCATCCAGAGACTTTCAGTTGTGAGGTCGTACTTCACATCTTTCTTAAATTAATACTTCGTGGTTAAAAATAATTGGTTCAGTTACCTGGTAATATGAGAAAGTTTTTAAGGGCTCAAATATGAGAGGAATTCCTCTTTTTTGAGAGTTAATGTTGGGGGAGGGAAACTGCCTTATATTTGGTATCTGTGGCAGAACAAGCAAAAGCAGAGTCCCCTAGTGGAAGAGGGATTTGGTCCCTCAGCACCCCCAGTAGCTCCTGAGAGCCAGTTTAAACACTATTACTCTGAAGGGATTTTTATCACGAGGTAATCAATACACAGAGCTATTATGAGACATAAATATCTGCAGCAAAGGATTTATAGGAAAGGGATTCGTCGTGTGACCATTTCATTTTAAACCCAGATAGAAGCCTAGGGTAGAACATGATAACGTAACTCAGCGAAGGCATTTCTGTGGAACACTGATTTGATGAGGTCTGTGTGCAAAGTTAATGGTCTTACTGGTGTGGAGTGGTGCTGTCCTAATACCTACACAGGAGCAGTGGGCAGCAGCCCCTTAGACTGCCTTCTTTCAATTTCACTGCTCTTGGATGGCATTTGCCAAGCATCAGACAACAACACTTACCAGTTAAGTTCCCTGATGACAGCCTAAACCCTGCATATGTACTCTGTTGCTGATTGAAGGACATTCTTATGCTTGGGTACCACACACCGTGTGGCAAGATTTATGTCCCATAATGAAAGTCATAAAGCCTGAGGAATGTGCTCGCTCAAGTGGAGGACTGTCCCACCTTGGACTCAAAGGCTGCTCTTATTTAATCATTATGGGCGAAACAGAGAAATTGGTTTCTTCTTAAAAATAAACATTTTGTTTTTCTTTATTACTCATAAAGCAAATTAGTTGAAGATAATTAGAAAATACATGAAAACAGGAAGCAGAAAATAAAACTCACAATCATTGGGCAAACATTTTGTACGCCCTTCCTGACATATTTCTATAGACTTTCTTTTTTCAAAAAAAGGTATTGGGATAGGCACATTCTTTTAACATCTGCTTGTCTTCTGTTATCAATACGTTGTAAGCAGTTTTCCTTTGCAAGGATTTCTATAACTTATTTAAACAGAATCCTACTGAGGGACCTCTAGAGCTGTTTCCACTCTTTCGGTATTATGGAGAGTGCTGTATTGACTCTTCTTCTATCCAAATTATTTGGCATATTTAAATTTATTTCCTTAGGATAAAACTTCATAAATAGACCTGCTGAGTCAAAAATACACACCTTTTAAGGCTTTTGATAAGTGTTTCCACATCATTTCTCAAATGTTTGCTCCAGTTTGCACTTCCACCAGCGGTGTGTAAGATGGCATACTCTACTCCATTGGGTATTTTTTGGAAGGAGGGGCAGATTAAAATTCGGCATCTCTTTGCTGTGTCATTTCATTTCTTTAATCACTAATGAAGGTGAAACTCTCCTCCCCCCCCCCACCCCCGACCCACTCAGTACAGTTTCCTGATACATATACCCTCAAACCTTAACAAATCTGCCTGGACTGTCTGTATTTTGTTCACTGCCTGTTTGTTTTCTGAGTTATCAAATTATTCCCAGGAACATAGCTTGCTATTTCGGGCATTTTCCAAGATGCCAAGGAGATCACTTGTCGACAACTAAGAAACCTCTGTAAAGCACCCTCAGTTCATCCACGTAACTGAAAATGTCTGGGACAGAGGGCTCCTGTCTTTGCAGCTTGGTTTTTAAGCCCCTTACTCAGAAGTGGAGACTGTAACAGGGAAACGGGAGCTGGTGGAAGGGGAGGCTCTCACTGAACCTGTGCCCTTTCAGAAGCAAGGAACTTCCGTCTGCGCCAGGCATTGCTAGTGGACAATTGAGAGCCATCTCTCCTGCCTCTTCCACCTCATCTTCTCCACTTGACTGGCACGTGAACTCCTCACTCTCTCCAAATGAGACAGTTTGATATGCAAACATAGATGTGTTTATGTCTAGGTGACTCCCGTGCAGGTTACAGACAAGTTATGTGCTAGTGACAGCCGCAGCAACGTGCAGCTTAGTGGTGAGCGACATGCGCTCGAGAAACCCGATTTCGCGTCCAGTGCCTCCAGCGTTAGTTTGTGCCCCGGTTTCCTCATCTGTAAAATAGACCGACCTCGTAGAGTTCTTAGGACGACTAGTTCACTTTCTGTAAAACTCTGAGAATAGAGCCTGGAGCGTTGGAAGTGCTAAACGAACCAAGAGGAGGGAAAAGGAGAGGGGAGCAGAGGGTGGAGGGCTTAAAAAGTGGGGCCAATCCCAGGGAGAACAGAGCAAGAACTGCTGTGAGGAAAAAGACCCACCTGATGTTTTCTTTCCCTCTTTTTTCCTAAGCCTCGCGACGGAGGATGTGGAAACGCAGCCGGCTCTCCCCTCTCGCGCTCTCCGGGGCCGCCCCCTTTTGCGTGGAGCCGCCGAGGCGCGCGCGGGGGAAGCCGGCCGAGGGGCCGGCGGGGGCCGGGGCGGCGCGGGGGGCCGGGGCGGCGCGGGGCTCCGGCGCTTTGTGCGAGGGCCTGAATGGGCGATGTGCGTGCGCGCAGGGCTGCACGGATTAGCCGTGCGTTCCCATGAACCACAAAAGAACGCCCGGATCTGGGACATTTGTCATCAAGGGGCAGGCTACTCAGGATGCGAGGTAACCAGAGCTTTTCCCGGACTGCTTCAGTCTTTCGGGACGTGGGGTCACTCTAATCCTTCCTGTTTATATTGTGATCGCGTACGCAGCCAGGCTTAAGCTCTGCAGTGGTAAATAAGAATCGCGATGCAGGCATTCCTAAACAGCTACGTCCTCCCGGTGCTTTGAAATTGTTTTTAGAAGGGGCCCCGTTCCCTCCCATTTATTCAGTCCTCTCACAGACAGCAGCGCAGTGAAGTGCTGCCGCAGAGGTGCCGCGGACGCTGCCCTGGCGCCCACTGAAACCCCACTGCGTTCAGGGATGCTGCGGCGCTCTTGTTTACACCGTCATCTCTCTTGTATTCTTCTTTCTTCCTGCAGTCCCTTTTGCCTTCCTATTATTGTGAGGATTTCAGAAGAGTGTTAGTAGATAACTGTTCGTACACATCTCCTTTAGCAGGGAATCCTCAGAAAAAGACAACTGGATTGTGGCGTTTGTGGAAAGCAGGAGATAAATTTATTGGTAGAACCCTATCAAAATTTACTCAGAATTCTCCCCACAAATACACGTGTTTCTCTTTCATTCAAATATGATCTGGTTCAGGACCTGGAATCTCAAGTCTGCAATTTTGCGCATAATTGCAAATTGTGAAATTTACATATTGCAACCCCACTGCTGGTCAAAAGGAGAGAAACCCGTCCTGAGAATTGAGCCTGAAGTCAGGGCTCCTAGAAGAAGGGCCGGGGCTGCAGGGAAGGGACCTGCTGCTGAAGAGCCCGCCTGAGTGCCCAAGGACCACGCCCATCTTACCTCTTCATCTTCACAAGACCTGAACTGGTTTTCCCGATTTGTTCATTTATTGATTCAATCCACAAACATGTCTGAAGGATTGCAATATTCTGAGCCTCGTGCTAAAACTAGGAAGAGTAATGTGACGGAGATTCTGCTTTATATGTATAACTATATATATAACTATCTACACAAATATATATATATATGTGGTTCGGGAGAAGAGAGATGGCAGCTGAGAGGATTAGGCAAAGCTTCAAGGGAAAAATGGCATTTGAGGAGGTTTTTAGGGCTGGTCCCCCAATTTGCCCACACTTCAGAATGATTTAGGGAAGTGACCAAAATTCATATTCCGTGGATTCATCCCCCACTCAATGACTCAGAATTTCTGAGGGGGGTAAGGAACCCGTATTTAACAAGCCGATTAGTTGATTCTGTGCCAGTCAGCTGAGCCTTTGATCCCACTTAAAGCAGAGTGACTGGGGATAGGAGCAAGATGGTTTGGGGTTAATGGAAAGCACGTTCAAGTAGAGCAGAGGTGAGAAGGACCTTATCTGGTCAATGGTGTGTTGTTCCAAAAGCATATAGTTGGTATTTCTGCAACAAACATATAGAAGGTCTTTGTTTCTAGAATTTATTGTTCCTTTAGTTTGATATTTTTATCACTCTAGCAGAAATTAGCGGAGAAAACACATATTATAGTACTTGATTTAGGGCCCCACTCCAGCAATACACATACACACATACTGATGGAATATATTTAGTTAACATAATGAGAGATACCCGTTTTTCTGTGGACTGTGAAGTGCCTGATGCAAAGTCTTAGAAAAAAAGGTAAATTTTTATTTAATAAAAAACTGGACTAATATATGAATATTTATTTTCTAAGTAAATATATTTATTTTGTATGTACATATTTTTTAAATGTAGCCATAAAGGCTTTTCATACTATCAACAGTAACAGAATAAGGTTTAAAGATACTTGATGGGGGAAAGTTATAGTACAGAATTGAATGATAATCAACTGACCCTCTCTATTTTAAGCCTTGTAACTAGCCAATGATATCGAGTGTTGAAATATATGGAGAGATTTATTAATTTTCTCAACTAAGGAGATATTGAAGCTTGAGTTTCTGTTTCATAATGAAAGCTTCAAGCCTTCTGACAAATACTAAGGCAACACATGTCACCTCTAGTTATTTTCATTTCCTTATCCTTAATTCATTGCTGAACATTTAAAGAAGCTATTCCTTCTGTCTGCATTAACATTTAACTCCACACCTGCATGCAAAGATTTCCTTAAATCTAACTTTCCAGTGGAGTTTTCTCTAATTCAATTAAGGGAACTTGTACTCCCTCTTCAGCTCTTGGTTAGTAGCCCTCCCTTGGGGAAGGCTTTTTGGATCCTTAGACCAGGTGGGTTCCCTTAGATCCTGGCCTCCATTAGCACTTGCAGTTTTTTGTTTTTTGTTTTTGAATTACCCATCACATGGTTTTTATTTGTTTACTGTCTGTCGTTTTCACTCCCTTATTCTCCTTGAGGACAGAGACCATATGTATGGTGTTCAATGACACAAGAAGCTAGCATTTATATATATCAAGTCCAGCAATGTAAGAATCTAGCACGTAGTACTTGTTCAATTACAATATTGTAATTGTTCAATATTTGTCAAATTAGTGAATAAATATGGATTTTCCTAGATCAAAAATACCATCCTTCCATTGACCAATAACTTTCAGCATTAAAATGTCTGGATTTCTTCAGGTGGGTGCTATAGAAAATGATCCAATCAACTTATGACTTCCTGTGATAGATGATCTCCATTCAAGAGGCTAAGAGACATGCTTCTGTGTGTTCTACAAAAGGGTGTCTGGGAGCCTGGCAGCCATTTTCTATCTGTGGTTAGCAAGCAGGGATATATCTGTCCTTTTTAAGTCTCTTATACCAGAGTCTGTTGCTTTTGTTTTACTCTGCACGTGGCCAGTTCAACTGAGCAAAGGTCTACTGAGTGTGTCTTGAATGCTCAGTGCCCTGTTTGGACAAAAAATGCAGCATTAGATTTGGTCCCTGCCCTCAAGGAACTTAGGACTTCCCTGAGGAAGTGATATGTAGACATAGGAAACAAGCAGTAGAATATTTGAATAATAAAATGAATGATACAGACAGGAAATTTAGGAGGGCTTTAGAGAAAAGGTAAAAATTAAGATGTGAAATGGAGTGGGCAGAAAAGACATCCTAGGGATTTGGAACTTAAAATAGCCTTCAAAGAACAGATAGGACCTGGTTAGTCTGAGAGAAAAGAATAGTATTTAAAAGCTCAGGACAAGGAATGACAGTTTGCAGCTGGACATCAGTGAGATTGCCATTTGCCCACCTGGAGGATCCAAGAAGAGCAAGTGAAGTCTGGGTAGGAGGCATTGCCTCCAGGCACTTTGCTTCAAAAAGGCCTGAAGGAAGAAGGGGAGATTTGTTCAAAACACCTGGCCCCAGAATTATGGTGACTGAGAATAGTGCAAACATCACAAAACTAGACAAAATGAAAATAATATCACCAGTCGAAACTCGGGGATAGCAATGGGAGGAAGCTAATTATCTCATCTATCAATCCTTACCATCTAAAATTAAACTTCTATTTAAAAAATAAAAAATAGTCTAATTTCTTAAATACTTTATTCTTTTTTAATTTTATTTTTGTTTTGTCTGTCTTTTGGCAGGGGTGGTAATTAGATTTATTTACTTACTTTAGAGGAGGTGCTGGGGATTGAACCCAGGATTCTGTGCATGCTGAGCATGTGCTCTACCACTTGAGCTATACCCCCCCCATTTTATTCTCTTTTTAAAAAAATCTTAGCTATTTTAGGAAACAACGTATCTTGCGGGCAAGAAATATTTGTCTAAAATACCACAATACTTTCAGTGTCACTTCAAGTTATTTTTCCTGCTGCTTAAATTCAAGTAAAATTAAATTTAATATTTAAATTAATATTAAGGGAATAAATAGCATGCCATCTTCATTAAATTATTTCTTTCTATTTAGCTCTCCATTTCCATATCCATCTCACATGCATAGTGACGTTTTCAATTTTGCTCATCAAATGTTAACGCTGGTTAGTTCTGGGCAGTGGGATTTGGGGTGATTTGTTGCTTATTTTCCCTTTGTACTTTCCTATATTGCTCATTTGAAAAAGTAATGAGTATATATCATTTTGATAAAAGCAATTAAGTCATTACTTAAATGAAAATTTTAAAAAATACCACATGTCTAGCCAAACTAGACAAAGTTGAGACGGGCTATCCAAAAACAGACAAAGAAAGCTAACTTTTCTGATGGTCAGTGTGCTGGTAAAAACTCCAAGCTCACATATTCCCACCCCATTGCTATCTATGGCCATTGTACTAGACTTTATTTAGCCAGCATGGAGGATGTGATTGATGGGGCTCTAACAGTGGCTTAGCCTAGAAATATTTTGAATGGTGTAACAACGACAATTGTTTGTCTACTCATTCTCCATTGTCCTTTTACTCAGGGAAGTGGTCCTATACCACTCCTGGGATGAATCTTGATTGGTCCAAACTTTTCCTGGTGGTCCTGTTTCCCTTTGTCAGTGATTGGTTAAACATGAGCATGTGATACAATTCCAACCAATTAGATGTGAAAGGAAGATTTCTGAGTAGCGATCTTCTGTGAAGGAGTTCTTTGCTTTTCAAAAGAAAACACTAGGAAATGTCCTCATTTTCCTACCTCTTTATGTTATTGTGTAAGCACAGAATTCTCCAAGCTACTACAGCCACCTTAAGACCTGAAACGATAATCCTGAGGACAAAAGCACAGGACTGGGAAGGGGAGAGTGGAAAGAAAGACTCTTGACTGCATAGATCTGTTTGCTGATTGAGCCTAGAGCTGTTCCACCTTTGGTCCTGTTATGTGGGATAGTAAATGTTCTATAGTTCAAGGTACATTTAGTTTGGTTTTCTGTTCTTGTAATTGAAAGCATCCTAGCAGATACATGTAGCCTTGGGACACACTGTGGCATGTACATTAGTCTGGCAACAGGAGCGGAGAGTCTCATAATTTTCTTTTCTACAATAAGAGCCCAGGAGGAATTAGGGAAAATTTCTATGTGTTGCAAATCTATGGGTTCCATTTTAGGCCACATCCATACACATAGAAGGTTGCTGTGTATTGAATACTTATTCTGTGCTAAATTCTTTATCTTATTAATCCACATAACAACTGAAGAACTGCTGTACAGATAAATAGTCTGAAACACAAGGACAAGGCCCTGCTAGTAATTGGCAGAGCCAGGATTTGAATATAGGTCAAAGCTCTCTGTCAATAGATGACATTGGTTCTCAACTGTCAGATTGTTAATACTTGTTGTAAGGTATTTTCACAAGTAATTCATTACTAATGACCAAGCACCAAGTTAAAAAGGAACACACATGGGCAGATTCAAGGCTATCCCTATGTAAAGCGCTCATGAACCTTCGTTCCAGTGTGTTCACTTCCGGCTGTGGGAGAGAAAGCGGTGGGCTCTCTTCAGACCCCGGGGAACTGTGCCCATCCTACAGCTCACCTTATCTGTGCCACTTCCCCTGGGATTCTGGCAGTTCATCCCGTGCTGGGGTAAGAAGTCTATTCCTCCAAAGGGTCCTTGTCACTAGGGTCTTTTTCCTTTTTTTTTTTTTAAGACAACCCCAGGCCAACCCTACTCTGCTGTTGGAAGAAGTGTAGCTTGCTCCCTGTGTGGCTACTTCTCTCTGCTCTGCCAGCTCTAGTCAGCCTCTTATGTTTAGATTTTTACTCTGGAAAAGCCAGTTTCCCCTCAGGTCCAGAAGACTCATATCAAGCTGGTGGAATAGGTTTCTTGAAACCACCTCTTACTTAGACTTAAGGTGATGGAGAAGCCCTTCCTCCCTCTCCCATGAACCTCAGAGTTCGCCAGTGACTTTCTTTTCTTTTCTTTTTTTATTGAAGTATAGTCAGTTACAATGTGTCAATTTCTGGTGTACAGCCTAATGTTTCAGTCATACATACACATACATATATTCATTTTCATATTCTTTTTCATTATAGGTTACTACAAGATATTGAATATAGTCTTTGTGCCCCCTTACCTCCCTTAGAAGATTCCAGGTAGTGAGGGGAGGGTATAGCTCAAGTGGTAGAGTGCATGAGTGGTATGCACAAGGTCCTGGGTTTAATCCCTCCTCTAAAAACAAATAAACCTGATTACCCACTCCCCGCTCTGGCCAAAATAAAATAATTAAATAATATAATAATAAATTTTTAAAAATAATAGATCTTTAAAAAGGTCTTTAAAAAAAGAAGCCTCCAGGTAGATGATGGGCTACTGTGGGGGAACAAAGGCCACAGCCCCCCAGTTCTTCCTGAGAAGGAGGGCCAGTGTCTCTAGGGTAGGTTCTCTCGGCCTCAGCACCGCTGCACGTGGGCAGGTAATTCTCTGCTGTGAGGCCCGTCCTGTGACTGCAGGATGTTTAGCAGCGCCCTGGCCACTACTGATTAGATGTCAGTAGCATCACCCTAGTTGTAACAACCCAAAATGGGCTCAGACATTGCCAAATTTCCCTTGGGGGCAAAACCACCCTCGGCTGAGAAGCACTTCTTTAGAGGCTTGTGTTGCTATCAGCCTGTGGCCCTCCAGAGAGCCCCTATTTTGCATTTTGTGGCAGATGGCTTTGGATATATCCGAAGGTGAGCTAGAGCCAGGCTGGAAGTGGACCCCGAGAGACAATAGCCACATTTGTAGTAAGCTAAGTCATCTAGTGGTAATCATTTCTGTTGATTTCCTTTCCTGGTTTCTTTAGAAGAGTCTTATTCACCCTCGCCTCAGCTGGGACATAGGATAGCAAAAGGAAATTGGAGGTGGTGACACTCAGGCCTTGGGGTGGGAGTACAGCCCCCTCCCCGATCTGTTGCAGCAAAGCCAGCTTGGGTTGTGGTGAGGCTGATAATCCAAGAGCGCTCACAGAGAACACTCCTGGCTTCAGATCCCACTGCCCTTCCCACAGGGAGAATCTCCCTTTGCCATCAAACCACCCAGACAGATCAGATATGGCTGGCTGGCTGGCTGGGTTTCTTTTTCTTTCTTTCTTTCTTTTCTTTTTTTTTTTTTTTTTAAAACTACCAGTTTTCTGACAATGTTCTCTTAGGATCAGACAAGCAATAGGAGCCACAGGTGTGGAACAGAGCTGACTGAGCTCGTCCTGCCTCAGGTCATGTTTGTCCTGGAGTCCTGGTGTGGACCTGGGTCCTGCCATCAGGGAAGGAGCAGAAGGCAGCAGCTGCTGACTGACAGTCTGCTAAGAACCCTTCTTTCAAAGAAGATTGTTTTCTTCCCAACTAAACACATCTAAGAGACAGTCATGGAAGATAAATGAGCAAGGGCCACTCGTGGCCAAGTCTGTACAGCCCAGTAACAAGCTCCCTCAGAGTCCTGATCTCTGCCCTCTGCCTTTATCTCTGTTGCTATTGAGGGAACTCGCCTTGCTGTTGTCGGCTCTGATCCTAGAGACTGAAGTCCCAGCTTTAACAATATCAACCTGAATGGAGGAACTACAAGCACACTCACCTGAGTCTTTTATTTTTAGTGGAATAGAAGTGGATCAGTAGATGTACAAGGGCAAAGCTAGTCAAACATGGGAGGTGATAGGAGTGAAGGCTCAGAGGCAAACATAGGAGTCACAGACAGATGCTGCCCAAAGAAAAATCACAGAGCTATAACCAGCAGAAGAACACAAAATGGTAGGAAAATGCCTGGAAAGACAGAAAGGGAACAGATTTTGACTGTAATACCCTATCTGGTGTGCAGCTATTTCACAGGGGCCGTTTTTGACTAGGTCTAAGGAAATTCCACGTGATGGTGGAGAGTGGGGACCCGGCGCACTGGCATAGACTGTATTCCTTACCTTCCCAACAGCCATTTGCCCATATCTTCCCTCAGACAGGTATCAGAGATTTCATTTGGGGAGTGAATCATGACTGGCCTAAACCTGTTTTCATTTTCACTAGTGACTTGCCTATGGACAGACAAGGGACCCTGTTCTACCAGGAAGATTCAAGGGAATAACTAGAGAGGGTTTCTCTTCCTGAATAAGAGGGAGCCTAGCAAGGACAAAACTCGCGCCTCTGCCCTTTCCTCCTTGCTGGAATGCCAGTGAGAGAACCGATGCCTGAAGCTTTGCTAGCCAACCCTGGTCTCCGATCTGACAAATATGAGAATGCAAAGCCAATGCACAGAGGTGGTGGAATAGAAGAATGGAAAGAGTTTGGACCCTCGAGGGTATCTTCCAGCTGCTGAACTGCGCTGGAGCCACCCATCCTTCTAGACTCTTGTGAGACCAACAGTTAGGCCATGGCTGATTGTTTTTTCCTCATGCTCCAACTCATCCTAAGGGATACACCAAAAACTCTTATGTATTTCCTATTTCCTTAAATGATCTATTAAACAAAGTTCTTAGGAAATGACTTACATGAAAAATAAAAAACTTCTTTTTTTTTTAATCCTGAGAGTTAAGCAAAAGGTTACGGAAAAATGGAATTCTTTACAAAAATAACACACTGCATACATATTTGCTTGATATTGTGAGAACCACTCAGGCTTAAAGAAACATCTTATAATGTCTGGTTTTGTTGATCTTGGACATGGTTATCTTCCTCTCTGTCAAATGATGGATTCCCACTGAGAAGCAGCCGCTTACTTTTTTTCCCCCTCTTTTTTGTTCTGATGATGCTAACGATCCCTTGTATGACAGACACAGAGAAGAATGCAGGAGACAAATGGGGGAATGCATTCAATTCACATAAGAATTTAATGAGTCAATCTAGATTACCAACCCCTCACTGGCAAGGTTATATCTTTGTAGCGATTTGTTCTCACCTACCCCTGTCATTGTTTACTTTCTCTATGCCAACAACAGTAGTCACAGAGTTTAGAGTGACTTGCTATTTGTCAATACAGATTTAGTGGCCTGAGATTTTGAGCTGTGGCTTTTGTTCCAGCTAGATATTTTCATGTCGTTTAGATTAATAAAACATGAAGGAATTTCTGGTATAATGCATATGCTCTGCTTTGCTCTTTGATGGCATATTAATTATATGCATACATCTTCCTTTTAAGAAAATAGAATCACACATCTCTAAGCTTTAACTTGCTGTCCAGATTCCTGTTGATTCTTCCTCTATTGTTTTTTTAGTAGAAAATTTGTAATAAAAATAGAGACGAGCACTTTGGTTTTCGTGGTTGCTAATAACAGAAAATTATTAGAGCAGCTCTTTTTTTCCATCCTTCATCATGGGAAAGAGCTAGGCTAGCAACGCCTGGGACTGAAGGTCACGCTGCTGGGCTTTGTGGGGACAGATGGCCACTGCTCATCATGTTAGCAAGAAGCTTGATGCTGACTTCTGGACATCAGCTGCTCACTATGTATATTAAGTGATAATTTAGCTTCAGGTGGCACTAGCCCTCATGCGGTCTGATCTCCTGCCATCTTAATGGAAAATATTTGGACAGCGGTACCTTACTTTCTTGTAGTCCATTGTGAGACAAAAGCAGGCTCTGCAATGCGTCTAATAACACTAATAATAAATTATATTGCTTCTGATCATTTGGATTTAGCTTTGCCAACTAGATATTCTGAATTTAAAGCCTCAAGGGACAAATTTGTGAGTTATGGTCAGGGGGTGGGGTGTGGGGGAGCAACAACAACAACAACAAAGCCTTGTGAAAATAAAGCCACAGGAGCACTGGGGCTGGGATGGGAGCAGAGCCAGGCAGGGCTTGGGGGAAGACATTGAGCTGAACTGTTACTTGGTTTCAAAAGAATACTAACTTCCTTGGTTGTAGTAGTTTTATCAATAAATTCTCTGCTTCTGAAGTAGCTTAAAGTTCTCTAGAGCAGCGATATTGTTAATTCTCATTGAATTCCTATATGTCAGTGTTTCACAGGTAAATGGAAGAACCAGACCCATAGCACAGGCTACTCTTCCTTGGGTGATGTTTGTTATTGGTCCCAGTTAGAGAACTGTAGAAAACTTAATTAATTTTGTTTATTTATATTCCTTACCACATTCCATAACGGGCTGGATGCTGTATCCTGACTGTATATTGTCTAATAAGAGAGAAAACACAAATCTAGAATCAGAGCTAGAAAAAATATGGATTCGATTGGAAGACCATAATCCAAGATAACATGTGATATACAGGATCATAAAATCTTATACTGCTAGCAAGACTGACAAATTTGGATCTAAGTTTCCTGGTTACCAGGTCAAAAAGGAAATATAGTAAGTTATAAAATATTCTCAAATTCAGAATTCACATTTCCATGGGGGGAAAAGCATGCCACTTTTTAAAAAGATGCAAATTTTACCTAACTCTCAGGTCTTAATGAAAGTTCTGAAGTAAGTAAATAAAATAAATTTCTGTTGTTGAAGCCACTCAGTCTATGGTACATAGTTCTGGCAGCCCTAGCAAACCATGGCTAGGATGGAACTATGGAAACCACAATTCCAGCCATGTGCATGCCCCCTCTCTCGTCTCCTGAAGGCTCTCCACTGAGCTTTCCTGACTGATTTTCTCAGAGGCTCCTTCATTCAGTGTTAAAAAAGCAAGTATGTGCCTAAGGCCACCCCTCACCCCAGCCAACCACACACACATACACACAATAGCGTGGAGTGGATACCTAGGCAGTGAATAAAGAACTAGTTGGTGGGGGGTAGGGTGTAGCTCAGTGGTAGAGTGCATGCTTAACATGCATGACCTCATGGGTTCAATCCCCAGTACCACCATATAAATATTTAAATAAATAAACTTAATTCCCCCCTCCAAAAAAAAAAAAAAAAGCTAGTTAAAGAAAAAGTAGTAGGTGGTTTCCTAAACTCAGGCCCTCCTCAATTAAAAAAAAAAAAAAAAAAAAGACAAGCCTAAGCTCAGGCCCCAAGTTTAAAAGAGAAACTGGGCTTCTCCCTCCCCACCCCCACTCTAACCAGGATATTAACCATAGAACCAATATGATGTTTAGTAATTTGTTTCTGAGTTGCAAGGCAATACCTGTGGGAAGCAACCTAAATTCAGTAGTATATTCAAGGTATTGAACAAAGAAGTCAGTTAAAGGGGAAGGAGAACTACTTGGAATAGAAACATTTTCAAGGTCTGTGTAATAAATAATGGAGGCAGAAGTGGAAATTTCTTTGAGGGTTAATGAGTGTACTTGGGTGCCCTTCTCAGGAGATATTTTTAAGGCCTCCACTCCACGGATGGATTAAGACAACATGAAATTATTTCATATTTGGTAAATGGCTTCTACTTTGCAAATATATGCAAATACATGATCTCATTTGATTTTCACAACATTCCTGAAAAGCCACCATTCCTGATAAAGAAACTGGGACTCAGAGATTAAGTGATTCCTCTAATTGGTTGAGCCAGAATTTGCCTAAATTCAGGCAAATTCCTCAGGGCCTGTTTTTGCAAAATTGAAAAGGAACAGTACTAAGGGGAGTTCCTTACAGCTCTGGAGCTAGACTTTTGGGTCAAATCTTCATTCAGTGGCACGGTTTTTTTTTAACACCTCTCTGCTTTGGTGTCTCCACCTGCAAAATGGGACTCACGACATTATCCAACTCAGACTGTAGAATTGCAGTGAGATTAAATGACGTCGTAGCACATTTGAGCAGTTCACCTGGACTACAGGTAGTGTTCAGTGATGGTTTATCATTTTTACTGACTGGTTGCTTTTCTTCACCTTCCTCTGAATCTTTCTTTTCCTTTCTTTCTTGCAGGCCCTTTTTAGCAAATTTTACGCTGCTGCATCCATAGAACATCACAGACCCATAGTCATCTTAGGGTGCAAAGTTCAATCCCAGCGCTCCTGTTCTATTCCTGTCCCTGGAATTTGGGACCAATTCTTGTCATCCTGAGCAATAAGCAATGTGAAAGGGAGCTAATGCTAGCCCTTCCCCTGGGACCTCTTAGCAAGGAATCAGGGGTTTTGTTTGTTTGTTTTGAAGCAGAGGCTCTTTCACTTTCAAGGGGCCCGAAAGTGTTTTCGCGTGTGGGTGCGGATGGCAGGCGCCAGTCCGAGCTCTCTCAGGCCCAGGATCCGGTTAGGCCACTTCCTCGCTCTCCTGGGAACGCGTCTCCCGGGGCAGGGGGTGTGGGAAGAGCTGCGGAGCGTTCCAGCTCTGGGGCTCCGCACGGGGGGCTCCCCGCGCGAGGCGGGGACCCGCAGAGGGAGAGAATTACACCGGCTCGGCGCCCGCCCAGAGCACAAAGAGGGGATTACGGTCCCGCTGGGGAGAGGGGGGGCAGGCGGCTGATAATGCGGGGCTGTCACCCCGGCTCATTCCTCTCATTCCTTCCACGATCGCCGTGGTGCGAGCGGGAGCAGCGGGGGAACATTCCCGACCCGGGCCGCCCAAGCGCCGGCGGAGCCCCGCGGCCCCGGCGCCCTCCCGCCGCGCCCTCGGTGTCCGCCCTCTCGGCCTCCCGGAGCGCGGGCCGAGCGGAGCTGGGGGCTCTCTTCTTGCTTTGAATTCTGACTGCGCCCTCCGCTACACGGCATGCGGGCTGAACTGCTGGATGCTTAAGAGAGACTATGTGAAAAAGGCGGATGAAAACATGCCAAAGAGAAAACGCCAAGCAGATCCAGATGTACCGGGATAGTGGCTCCACTCTCCTGCAGACCGCTCAAAGACTCGCTGTCGCAGGAAAGCGACCTTAGCTATGATTTTTACAGATGAGAGGGCCGAGGGGAGAAGACAGTTACCGACAGGACTGGGGTTAGAACCCGATCTCCGCCTATGGCACCTACTAAAAGGCTGAACTGAAAGTTAGTTGGTAGGAGCCACACGAGCTCAGGTCACTTTTTGCTTCTGTCAGTGTAGCCTTTGGTTATTCAGAATGTTGGAACGGACTAATATAGTAGTATTGGGGGGTTGTTGTGTGTGTGTGTGTGTGTGCGTCTAAGGAATGAGGTTCTTAGCTTAACATTTTCAACGCCTGTGAGTGGTATGAAGCAAGATAAATTGGTAACTTACAACCATTGCCGCATTTCAGTTGGGTCCTCTGAATTTCAGATTTCCTTTAGCTAGAGATAAAGGGTAGGGCGGAAGATTGTCAGCTGCGGGCAGTAGGGAGTGGCTCCACCGGTATGGCTGGGACAGGCTGAGACAGCCTGAGACTGAACAGTATATGGCCTGGCAGTTGCCAACCCCCACTTCCTGTGGGGTATTCACAACCCCCTCCCACCTGGCTCTCCTCACCCAAACATCTCTGCTCCAAGCTTACAGGTAAGGAGCAGAGCGCTCCTACTAAAGTAGGCGGGGTTCTAACTGTTCTGACAAATCAGGTGAAAAGAATCTTGAGTCACTGTGGTTGCCTATGATCTACCAAATGTATCCTTCCAAATTACTGCAGTGGAAAGGTAAATCAGCTCAGTTGGTTGTGCCTAGTTAATTCCTTTCGTGTGTATGTGTCTGTGTGTCTGTCTGTGTGTATGGATTACCCACTCTGTCAGGTAATTCCTCCTTTGGCCTTTTTATAGAAGACATTTTGGAGGAGTTGAACTTTGCTCTGTTCTTTGAGGTTAGGAGGGCAAAACTCTAAGATGCTGGTTATTTTCATATTTATATCCTTAGTAATCTCTTGCTTTATTTATTGAATGTCTTTTTAGGGCTAAAAAGAATGCTATGTTTAGGAATGAATTGGAGCATCTCTATCTTCGGTGCTGCTGGAGGAAGGAGGTATTTTGCTATAAGCTAAGACCAGTATGCAAAAAAAAAAAAAAAAAAAAAAAAGTCCACCAGGCAGAAGACTCATGGGCCACTTACCCATATATTCCCTTGTGCCACACTACAAAACAACAGAGAGGGAATGGATGTCACAGAAGACAGTGGAGAGAGTGGTGCTGCTTTTTCTTACATGCTGCTTCTATTTTTAAAGAAATATTTTTAGCATTTCTTATTTTTTATTTTATTTTTTAATATATATTTTTATTGAAGTATACCCAGCTTACAATGTTGTCAATTTCTGGTGTACAGCACAATGCTTCAGTCATACATGAACATACATATATTCGTTTCCATATTCTTTTTCACCATAAGTTACTACAAGATATTGAGTACAGTTCTCTGCACTATACAGTATGAACTTGTTATTTATATATTTTATATATATTACTATCTGCAAATCTCAAATTCCCAATTTATCCCTTCCCACTCTCTTCCCCCCTGGTAACCATAAGTTTGTTTTCTATGTCTGTGAGTCTGTTTCTGTTTTGTAAATAAGTTCATATGTCTTTTTTTAGATTCCACATACAAGTGATATCATATGGTATTTTTCTTTCTCTTTCTGGCATACTTCACTTAGAATGACAATCTCCAGGTCCATCCATGTTGCTGCAAATGGCATTATTTTATTCTTTTTTATGGCTGAGTAGAATTCCATTGTATAAATATACCACTGCTTCTTTATCTAGTCATCTGTCAAAGGACATTTAGGTTGTTTCCATGTCTTGGCTATTGTAAATAGTGCTGTTATGAACATTGGGGTGCATATATCTTTTTGAATTAAGGTTCCTTCTGGATATATGCCCAGGAGTGGGATTGCTGGATCATATGATAAGTCTATTTTTAGTCTTTTGAGGAGTCTCCATACTGTTTTCCATAACAGCTGCACCAAACTCATTCCCACCAACAGTGTAGGACGGTTCCCTTTTCTTCACACCCTCTGCAGCATTTATCGTTTGTTAGCACTTATTTTACATTTTACAATAACATTATCATTACATATTTAACTTTATATTTTACTTAGTCAATTACTTACCATACTTCTTATACAGTTTGCTTCACTCTTTCTAGAAATGTTGTTGCAATTTAATTTTTGTTTTTCCAGAGCACTTCCTGGAGTGAGTTTTTCAGAAAGAGAATAAAATGAGATCCATTTAGAACCCTTGCATAACAAAAATATTTTTAGTATACCCTTACATATGAATAAAATTTGTTGTCAGGTATAGAAATCTTGGATCAGTCAACTTTTTTTCTAGAAAGTCTGAAAACATTGCTCATTGGTTTTAGGATTGAGTATGAGATGGTGCCAGAATGATTTTCTTTGCTTTAAAGAAGGAGTACTCTCTGAGAGTTGTAAGATTTTCACTGGAAATGAAAAATTGTCCTAAACCTAGTCTGGATAGACCTTTTTGCATGATGTGTTTCTCAGGTTCCTTTGGGGAAGAAATTAATATTCCTGATAAAATGCTTAAGTAATTTTAAAATAAACTTTAATGAGCTTAAAGAGAGCCTGCCTCTGGGAGATTAGCTTCCCACCCGCTCAGCTGACTGTCAGTCAAAAATCTAATGATCTTTAACCAGAAATTCTATTCTAGTCCTTCTTTTTTTCCTACAGATACGTCCACCAAGAGAGGAATCTTTAAGTTGGTCTGTTTCTGGACTCTTCCTTTGAAGCAAATGCTCATAACTCAATTTTCTGAGTTTTTTTCTTTTTCTTTTTCTTTTTAATCTTTATTTTTGGAGTTCAGAAATCTTCCTGGGACAAGTCTAAGTGTAAAGAGACACTGCTGTTGATGAGTCACAAGAAGGAAAGGCAGAAGAAAGCCATTAATTTGTTCCTTTTTTTTTTTTAACCTGCAAGTAGTGGGAAACCATTGAGGTTATGGAGGAGAGGGCTTTGGGAAGATAGTTCTGGTGGTGGTGTGCAGAGACAGAAGTACAGACACCCTCATACTATAAAAAGCATCTGCAGCTACTTGTCAGAACCCTGTGGACCTGAAGAGCCACCAGTAATAGCTGATTTGAACCAATAGCTCCCTCCCTCCCTGAATCCCTGCAAACGTTAACCCCGTGGAACCAAAATCCTTACAGTGGGGTTGAGGCATCATGACTGTTATCTTTTCAATCTCCCCAGAGGATTCTACATGCAGCCAGGGTTGAAAACCACAGTGTAAATATTTTTCTGCTACACTGGACTCCATTATTCTTTCCAGGTACAATTCCAACTACTCCTACCTATTTCCCCTATACTTTGTTGCCATAAAGTATCTTCATTGACCTAGATGTATTTTTACTCACTGTAGTCATCAATGCAACAACTATTTGTAGAACTTTTTACGCCAGGACTATGCTAAATGATGGAGTGTCTCCACTGTACGGGATCCAAAACCATGCAAATAAGTATCCTCCTCCCCTCCTGACTTGGGTCCCAAAGGCACTGCTCCTAAGTTCTCACTGCTGTCACTACTAGGACATAGAATCCCTTGCTTGTCCCCTGGATCCTTAAACACAATATTGTCCTGCTTTCACCCCCAAATTGTCTGCCACCCAATTGCTTGTGCTCCTTATTCCTCTGCTACATCTCGGTCTTTTTGGAGGCAATAGGTAAGTAGGGGCAGCAAGCCTCCCAAAACAATCTTTTACTGGACTGAACTAGTCTGAACTGAAACAGTCTTTGGTCCTTGCAGTACGCAATAACTGGAGACACAAAATGAAAAAATGCCCATGTGAATGTAGAAGGAAAAAATGCTGCAGAGATTGACTCTCAGAGCCTCTTGGCTCATATAACGTTCCTTCTTTCTCTGATCATTCCCGTGCTTTCTGCTGTCTTTCTCATGAATAAGACACTGGGTCCTTTTCTCCTTGTCTTTCTTTAGGTAATCAGAGCCAGGAGGAAAACAGAGTGATTGGGAATGAAGTGTACATTTGGCTGAGTATAAGAGGGAACATATGATTTTGTGGTCAATTTATTTTCACCTCATTCATTCCCAGGGGTACATGGTTTTCGCCTCATTGGTTTTCTGGGTTCATTGACTTGAAGTTTGCTGTGTATGGGAGGTTGCTTCATGTCTTCTCAAGCCATCTTTTTTAATTGTCTTGGCCACCCTCTGCCTTAAGCTTGAACTAGTTTGAACTAATCTCAGTGGTTTACCTACTTGATATGACCCTTGTATTTTTAGGAGAAATATCATATTATTTAATCTTTGTACTATAAATATTAGAGTTTAAAGAGATCTTACAAATCATTCTAGTCCTACTCTTTTATTAAATATGAGGACACTGAAGATCAAGGAGGTTGAAGGATTTGCCTAAGGTCACACAGCTAGAAAAGCAGCAGAGCTAGACTGCCTCCTTAGAATGGAAGGAAGGAATGAAAAAAAAAAATACAGTGGAGGAGGGAAGAAAATGAAAACTTGTACTCCAGATGTATCAGTTAGGATGCTTTTGGTTGCAAGTAACATCCTATTTGACTCAAACTGGCTTAAATAATAAGGCACACAGCATCTCACACATCAGGAAGTTCTGATCCAGGTAGGCTGCAGGAATACTCTGATTAGGGCTCCCGGCTCCACTTCTCAGTGATTCCTTACCTAACCTGTGTCTATGTGTCGGCTTTGCTCTCAGAATGGCTTCCCATATGATGCTAAGGTGACGACAGTGGCAACAGGTGCACTGGGCTTCCACGTTCACTCTCAGATGGAGACACAGAGAGAGGGCAGGAGGGGAAGGGACAGAGAGAGCACGAGTCGGAAGTCCTCCCCTTCAGGCTGAGCGGGCCAGCTTAGGACACAAGCTCACCCCTAGACCAGTAATAGCCACTAGAGGAAACCATGAGCGTGAGTCTGTGTTCCTGAGCCAATCTCTGGCCAGGAGGATGAGCTCACTATGATTCATTTTGACCCTACCTCTATCAGCCCCTGCCTCTGGAGGTGGGGATGGAGTCAATTTCTCATGTGTTGCTTAATTAAGTTCATGAAGGAGAGGTTGATCAGGGTTCCCTTAGAAAGAAAGAGGGGAGGAGTGGAGGGGTTAGGGAAGGTACATCAGAAACCATGAAGGCACACGGACAGCACGTGGCACAGAGCTCACACTCAGCAGACAGCAAATGCCCAGCTCCTGGTGCTGTTCTTGTTCTCCGTCCAATGATGCAAGTGGCAGGAAGGAAAGAGGACAGGCTTTCTTTCATGCTTTTAGAAGACTACCCCATCTGATTTGAAGAAGGGGTGCCTGGGTCAGGGTTCCACCTGAAGGTGACTCCCTGAGTACATGGGCCGTGTGGAAACTTCAGTCTAAGTAGGGTTCTTTACTGTCTTGAAAGGATTTGAACAAGCACAGAACAGATAGAAGATTAGGAGATTCACCTGAAAATTTCCACTTAAGTTAACTATCATCCTCTCTTGCCCAAAAGTGATCCTTTTCAAGTGAGTTTGGCAGTGGGTTTCGCCTCTCAGAGTCTTAATGAGGCTCGGAGCAGCCATGTGCTTGCCCTGTTCCTGGCTTGGGCTTTTTACTTCTTTCTGAAGTTTGTATTTATTATCATCCATGAATACTAGCCTTAGGGCAGAATCCCTTCCCTACCCCGATGCATTGTTTTGACATTAGGCCATTCCTGGAACTTTTTACTATTCTGAACGCTACTCATCTCAGTTTATTGTCGTGGCTTTTCGTGGCTGCCCCATTGGCTGTGTTTGATGGAGAGTGCTTTGAGGTTTGTGAAAAGCATTTTTGAGACACTTGCAGTTAGATAACATCCCTGGGTCTCAGGGATTCTTTTTTAAGCATCACCACCATCTACATTAATCATCCTGTTTTTGAGGCACAGACAAAGGATGTGGAACGGTTTCTGTAGGGCTTGGGGAGGGGGGCTGTTTCTAGGAGCTGTTTCTTCCAGTCTGGAGAGGCAGCTTCAGTCTGAGTTGTGGGGGCGGTGTGGAAAAGCTTTTGGCTCCTGAATTACAATAAGGATTTGAATCAAGAGAGCCCACAAAGATTCTGCCCATAAAGCTGTTTCACTCTCGTTTTTCTTTTTTTGGAAGTGAGTCCCCAAGTATTAATGTTTTCCCCCACTGAATGCAATTATGCACAGAAAGTGCAAAAACAGGGGAGACTCAGAAATATTCCATGTCTCTCTCTCTTTTTTCCAAAGTAACTTGCTTGAGTTCTCAGAATCTTGGAGTGTGTGTGCTGATGTGTTCTGAGCCTGGTGACATTGGGTTACGAGGCTGGGATGTTCTGTCAGGCTCTCGGGCATGTCAGCAGTGTCTTGTTGCCTCTGAAATCATTGTCTTTAGTCCCTCAGCTGAATGTTCTGATGCCCCAGTGCTGGCTGGCTCAGTCTAGCCCCACGTCCTGAATCAATCCTGGCGGTAGAAAGGTGTCTGCTTTCTCAGCCCTATGCACTGTCCAGTATCTCCGAGAAGTCATTCAGATGCCCTGCTATGCCACGGCTGCTAGCTTTTCAAGTCCACCAATGTCCTTTGCTGCCAACCAGCTCGAAGTGTAGGCCCTGACCTCCTGTAGAGGGTTGCTGCTTGCCCCCACAACCCATGATGCTTCATTCATCAGATGCCTCCCTTGTTCTGGCCTTCCTAGCTCCAGTAGCCTCTACTAAGCAGAATCCTGCCCTGAGCCGTAGTCCACTGGATGGATTTCTTCATACCATACGTGGCTCTTGCCAGTTCCTTCCTGGAGCTGATCCATGCACCCTTTTCCTCCCCTAGCTTGGTCAACAGTCTCAGCGTCCATCTGGTTTCTGATTCTTGAGGGCATGACAACTGCCTGGGTTTGTCACCCATTGAACAAATCTGTTGATGTCTGTCTGTGTCATGCTTGAAGGGCTAGGCCTTTTAACATTGCATCTTACACTGATGGTCAGAATATGAGGGTTGTGATGCCTGGACAGTGCTGAGGTGTTGCAAGGGTTCAGGCATCCGTGTGTCCATCATAGACTGAATTAGACTGAATGTAGACTGAATGTGGAACGTCATATGTAAATGTCCACATTATGTTTGAAAAATGTGTCTAGACTCTTCTTATCTAATTTAACTAGATATAAATCCATTTAAAGGCATTACTGAATTCATAGCATCTTTTTGTCAATATGTTTCTTCTCAATCAATGGATACCAAAAATACAAGTATAACACAATGAGATGTTGATGTCCAAGAAAGGCCTCTTTGCACTTACTTTCTGCACCAACTAGCTGTCACTGATCTGCTAACTCCCTTAGGTTGCAAGTACTCTGACTACAGGACAAAACTCCCCAGAAACAGTTCGTTCTGCATCAAATATGAACCCTTGCTGGCAGTTTTTCCCCAGCTATTCTAGGTAGGGATGTCTGGGTTGATGCCTTCTGAGCAAGCTCCATTGTTATCCTGAGGCTCATTGACTACAGAGTTGCACTGGCCTCAAAACCACTAAATATGATGCAGCTGCCTTAGGGTGAATGTTTCAGGGGGAACAGTCCCTCTTTCTGAGCCTTGTTTTGACACCAAGTGTCTAAAGATGTTCAGATCCTTAAAAGCTAATGGATGACCTGGTCCTAGAAACTTCCAATACATCTAATGACCCTACTTATTCCCATTAATCTTAGAGGCAAGCCCTAGCTTCTAACATATTCTGAGCCAACATCCATATAAATATTCCATTCTGGAGGAAGGAACAGAAGGAGAAGGCAGCCAGAACAAACAACTTCCAAGTTAATATTTGGCCAAGACTAACCTAGACTTGACCAATAAATTCCTAATGGAATAAGCTGGGACTCTGAGCCTGCACTCCTTGCCACCCTTCTACATTCCCAGTGTACCCAGGTGTAAGTCTGAAGTACTAGATTCCATGGGAGGTCACCAAGCTCTGGAGCTGAGTGAAGTCTGGCCTTGAATCCAATATAACCTGCTAATGGCTTTCTGAACCTCTGAAGTTATGATAGAGGAATTGTGGCACAAAGCTGTAACAAAGGACAGGTGGGTGGGGCAGGGGTCTGAATCCCAGAAAGCTTGTTTAGCACTAGGGACCACCTCAGGCCCAGAGCAGCTGTCCCTGGTGTTGAAGTGGACCATTGGCACCCTGTCTATGCTGGGGAGGAGCCTTGTATAAATAACGCCTATGTCTCCTGAAACTCCATTGTCCTAAGTGGAGGGAAGTCCTAGCTGGAATTTGGTAAGACCATTCAGTCTGATATGGTGTCCATTGCACTTGGCCCACCCTTTCTGAGTCACTGAGCAAGTGCATCAGAGCTAGCCTCCTGGGGAAGTCACGGGAAGTAGAGAAGGGAGGCCCTGGAGGTGCCATGCCATCACAGTAATGCCCCAAAGGACGCTGGGCTCTGAAAGAGACAATGACAGTAACAGAGCTCCCTTGTTCCCAGCCACTTGGGAAGAGCTCTCCCAGGAGCCTGGGGCAATGTTCTAAACCTCTCTTGTCTGGACTGTGAGAAAAGCCAGGACAAGTCAGGTGATCTAGCCTGTTGTAACAATGACAGTCTGTCTTCAGACTGTGCTTTGTGCTGCAAATGCAGTGTCATTGTCCTTACCTGCATGGAGCTTATGGTTTGAAGGAAAGCACAGAAAAGAAAAAAAAAAGTTACATATTCTGATAAGGAAACAAAATGTGCAAGGAGAGGACAGTGGACTTAGTTTAGATAGTCATGTTTATTACTGAGTCATGGAGGATGAAAAGGAATCAGCCTCCTCATGAGTGTGGGATAAGAGTGCTTTGGGCTGCGGGAAAAGTTGGTTCAAATGCCCTGGAGTAGAAAAGAGCTTATTCTTTTGATGGATTTAAAGAAGGCTTTTAGAAGTTGAGGTTGTGAGAGCTGCTTCCCTAATATCACCCAAGGGCAGGGAGAAATGCCCACGTAAAGATGAACTGAGTAACAGAAGTTATCTAGTAATCTGGAATTTAATTCAGGTTATCATTTGAAAGGGAGGTAAAAATGCTCAGGAACCTGTCTTCTCAGACTGACCTTGAATTCTGCTGTCTGGTTTCACATTAAGACTTTCATTCAGGAGTGATTTTAACTACCCAATAGAATTCTATTTTGTACCATGACATGTGCCTTTAAAAGCAAGAGAGAACTGGATTCTCAGTGGGGGAAAAATGACTATGAAGAGGAAGTCTTAGAAAAAACAAAGAAGCAAGCCAAGGCAAAGACAAAGCTCTTATCTGCACAACCCCAGATTCTGGTCAAGAAAAGCTCAGAGAGATCAGAGACAAGTTGTAATCTGTGATAAACAGATGGGGAGACATAGAGGGCTATTGTCAGTGGAGGGGCCCAGGGAAGAACCTACGGGGAGTGGATTTGGGGAGTGGAATTTTCTAGGCTGCCTGACAGTGTAGTGCAGGGCTTTTATGTGAGATGTGACGGATCTTGGTATGGGACGGATCCCAAAGTTTGTGGAATGTAAGTCTATGTATGTATGTGGATGTGTGCACATATGTGAACATTTCACAAGGACAAATGCAGAACTGCTAACGACCCTCCCAGAACCCTCTCAGAGGAATCCTGGGCAAAAGAAGAGTCCTGAATCTTAAACTTCATTTACTTCGTGGCACCTCTGACTGTGTGCAAGTCCCCTCGCATGAGTCAGGACTTAACTTTACTCAACACAGGAAAAAGGCACCAGTCTTGGGTCACATGTTGTTCCTACTGTGGTAGACAGTGGGTGAGAAGAAAGAGCCAGATGGGTCAGAGTTAGTTGCCAGAGAAGCCACCAAAGCAAAACTGGAATATGGCTGCTGCGTGGGGAAAGGTTGAAGAGAGAACCAAGCCAGACAAGTTGGGGGGGTCTTCCATCCCCTCTGCTGAAGGGCAGCGGGATGCTTCCTTTTGAGGGGGGCAATTAGATTTTTATTTATTTTCTTATTGGATGCTTTCTTGACTCAGGGCCTTTGCTTAAAAGTAACTTCCCCCATAAAAGGGGCTTGTCATCCCTGTTGGTAATTAGCATGTGACAGGTACTCCTTAGGCTACACAAAGTACAAAGCATGTTAAACCCCTTCCATTTAAACTAGCCTGATCTGCTCAGAAGAGTAATAGGAGGAACAGCCTCAAGGCACTTGTGAAAGTGGAGAAATGCTTGTTTCCAGGCCCCTTGACTTCTCCATCTTGAAGTCTCTGCCCACCTTTCAAGGCCCCCAGTGCCCTCAGGCGGCCCCGGCAGTCAGCTCCCCCATCCCAACCCTTCTTCATACCTGGTTGATGATTGGAATTTGCCATTAAATCTCTACTTTTCCTAAATAGATCCCTAAGCCTCTAACTCCATTCATCCTATGGTCCTTATGAAAAGACATACACCCAAATCGTATCTCATTCCCTTAGTGACTTGTGACATAACTATTTTGATAAACTTCAATACAATGAATGTATATCCTGATTGTAAAGGCAGGCCTCAGGTACTGTTCTTTCCAGAAATATTTTTTCATTGAGCAAAAGCTGTCTGGGCATTTACCATGTGCCAGACACTGAATTAGGCCCTGGGGCCAGGGATGGCTAAGAGAGGATTCCCTGGGGGAGTCCGTCACCCAGTGGGAAAAGCACTCAGTGCAGTTAGGGCTGCACAGCACACAGTCAGGCATTTGGAAGGAGGATCTGGGAGAAAGCAAGGAGTGACTTAAAAGTTGAGAATCTTCAATGCTGGTTCCACCTGGCAAAAGAAATCCTATGAGACACAGGAATCTTAGCATATCCATCGGATGACAACCTGTGAAAAGTCTCCTTGACCAAGCGAGGTGATGGCCAGTGACTTGGGAGGCTTGGCTCCAAGTCTTGAGTGTTTTCTGCCCTGGACCAGATGATCCCTGAAGAAGCTAAGTTGGAACTATTTCAGAGGAGCCCAGATGAATGAGAGAACAGGTGAATGCTAGTTTATCTGTGAGATCTACCTTGGCGGAGAGCAGTACACAGGAATGCTGGCTTTGAGAAAGCCAAAAGTAGAGTGACGATATTGGCGAAGCTTGCTTTCTGCCAGCCCTGTTGCCCTTTATACCTGCAGTGATATGTGGGTGTAAACTGGAGCGGCTTGCGGTGTCTGCAGTTTTAAAGTGACTAGAAATCCATTTGCTCAAGATCCCAGTCTCCTGGGGCTAATCCTCACCCTTCTGGCTCTTTGAGAAAATGACGATTGCAACAGTGCCTGTCCAGGCAGGGTGTGGCCTCAGGAAGTAAAACACAGCAAAGTGCTTTGAAAACATTTTACCGTGATAATCTGGATTGAAAGGTGATACAGCCATTTGGTTTTACTAAAAAAGGTGATTGGGTGAAAGCATAACACCTGTGGTAATTTTTTCAAAGCAATACGGAGCGTTGCCTTTGCTCATTTAGATCCCACATCTGATCTGGGCATCCAGACCCGGCGTTTGGTTACATGAGGCACGTGTTGCGTTTCTCATGCTTGACGCGAGGATTGTTCACACGGTTGCAAATAACTATCTAACCTTGGCTTTCTGACTCTAGGTGCTGTGTTTCTGCAATGGGAATCTTAAATGTTTGAAATAACTGATAATCTCTGGAGGTGCTAAAAGCATTACTGCCAATATCTAATCTTTGGGGCCCAAAGAATTATTTTCGCTTCCACTTTCATGTCTGCACAGTTATCTACCCAAGTGTCACTATGTGGTGTTTCTGTCTCTGCAAGTCTTCATCAATCCAATTAGCATGTTTGACTCACATGTTAAAAGTTCAAAATAAAATCAAATACTGCTAATAACATTTTCAGATTTTTATATATTTTAAGTTTTTAGGGTTTGGCTTAAAATTATAAGCAAAATCTCTATTTCCTATAACTTCACACATTTTTATTTCCCTGGAGAAAATTTGTAGCATTCTGGGTTCATTACAAACCATTTCAGTCTCCTTTTATTACAAAGAGGAAAGGCCAAAAATCTGCAGTTTCCTTCCCCTGTGGATTGAATTGTGTTCTCCAAAAAGATGTGTTCGAGCATTGCTACCTGTGAATGTGACCTTATTTAGAAATTGGGTCTTTGCAAGTACAGTCAGGTCAAGGTGAGGTTATACTAGATTAGGGCAGGCCCTAACTCAGTGACGGGTGTTCTTATAAGAAGAGGGATATTTGAGTAAAGACACAGACACACAAGGAGAACCACATGTTCTTGACAGAGACAGGATTGGTTGCCATGAGCCAAAGGTTGCCCAGGATGGCTGTTAACCACTGGAAGCTAGAAAGGCAAGGAAGGATCCTCCTCTAGAAACTTCTGAGGGAGTATGACTTTACAGACACCTTGACCTGAGACTCCAAGCCTCCAGAACTGTGAGAGAATACAGTTCTGTTGTTTTAAGCCATCCAGTTTGTGGTGCTTTATTGTGGCAGCCTTAAGAACAAATACACCTCCCTTCTCCCAATATATTAGATGCTGGGTCTCTAATCCTGTGTTTGCCTTTGAAGGATTTACAAACACCTGTGCTTATTTCTGAGACAGGCAAGTTGGATGGTACCAATGATTTCTTATCTCATGGGATGCACAGAATTCCAGGGATCAGCAGCTAAAAGTCAAAGTCTTAGTTTACTGGACTTCAGTGAAACAACCTAATGGATGGGCTAGAGAGGAGTGCAGTGTCCTTTTTTTCAGATTCCACATGTAAGCGATATCATATGGTATTTTTATTTCTCCTTCTCACTTACTTCACTTAGAATGACAATCTCCAGGTCCATCCATTTTGTGCAAATGGTATTATTTTATTCTTTTTTATGGTTGAGTAGTATTCCATTGTATATATACCATATCTTCTTTGTTCTGTCATTTGTTGATGCACATTTGGGTTGTTTCCATGTCTTGGCTGTTGTAGAGAAGTATCTGTTATTGTAAGCCTTGGGCAAATCCTTTTTTTAGAAGCAGATGAGCATCCATTTAGAATAAATTGGCATCTGTGTTGTGAAACTCGGGTGCACCCTGGCCTTGTCTTGTGCTCCGCTCTGCACACCCATCACCAGGGTGGAGGGGCAGACTCGGGAGTGGAGTGGACCTACCAGCCATTAAGAGAGAGGCAGCTGCAGCTCTTTCTTCTTCCCTGGCCACTAAATGCACTTCATCAGGTGGAGGGGAAGCCCCTGATGGAGTGAAGGACGGCACCCCTGGGAGGAGAACCCCACAAGATTCGCAGGCGGAGGAACCTGTCTGCCCCAGGGAGGAAACAATAGCCCTGCCTAGACTCCATCCTGGAGTCGGTCCCCATCCTGGACTCTGGTCATACACTGTAATCCTAATCAGCGTAACTAAGGAAATGCCTTGATGAAAGTCAGGGTACCACCACTGAGCTTTTTGCTAATGCTTGAATGTGTTTCATTTTATTGTCCATGACTGAAAAGCCCTGCAATTAATGGGGCATATGATACTTAGGACATTCCTGGTGCTAGGCAAGTTCATGAAGCAGGCAGGTAGGTGATGTCAATCTTGCTCCAATCCTATCATGGATGCTCTTGAACATTGGTACAGCATAAAGCTCCTCAGCAAGTCAGCAAGTGCTGAATTTGTCTATGTTTATGAACTGTTTAGTAGACCTTGGGCCCTGGCACGTTTCACTTTGATCAGAGAGAGTATCCAGGATAAGATAAGACCATTTCAGCCTAACCAAGTTATTGGGATAAGCAACTGCCCCAGCGCCTGAAAGTAAACCCCAGTAGAACCTTAGGCTGTTCTTCTGAAGACCTGGCATCTTATTCTAGTGGCACCAAGTGTTGGCAGATAGTCTGTGGTGGAATCATTTTTCTTCTGTAAGATGATGGTTACCTAATGATGGCCTGTGGAAGGTACCATTCTGCAACTAAGTTACTGACACTCCCCAGGGAGTAAAATAGAGACTGTGCTGAGGGTTTCTCCGTTAAGTTCAATGTATTCACTTAGTCTAGATTATATCTCTTCTGTATATTCAGGAATTTGAAAATGCCCTTTCTAACTGAATCTAAGCTTGAGTAAACAGACAAATCCAGAATGTAGGATATTCTGCAAGACAACTTGCCTGGATTTTTTAAGAGTCATCATGGTGAAAAACAAATGATATTAAAAAAAAAAACCATGCTGGGGGGGCTAGTCTAGATTTTAAAATATCAAAGATATGTAACAACCAAATGCAATGTATGGAACTGGATTGAATCTTGGATGGGAGAAAAAAATTTATGAAGGAAATTTCGGAAACAACTGGGGAAATTTGAGTATGAACTGTTTATTAGATGACATTGAATTCAGGCTAATTTTCTCAGATGGACCAGCAGTACTGTGGTTGTTTTGGAGGATTTTTTTTCTTAGGGGAGCATGACAAGGTATTTAGAGGCAAGGTGGTGTGACATATGCAACTTTCAAATGGTTCCACTGAAAGAAAAGTTGGAGATCAAGCAAATGTGGCCAAATGGAAACACTTTGTGACTGTGGGTAAAGGAGGGGTGGATGTTCATGGTGATGTTATTTCAGCTTTTCAGTAAGACTGACAATTTGACAGAATAAAAACCAGAAAGAAAAGTTCAATTCTTCTTGATAAAATGTTTTATTGGTACTCTGTGTTTGGACTGTATTCGCTTTTGTGATGTAAACAACTTTAAAACAAAAGCATTTTCTAAACAAAGAGCTCAATAATCCCCTCCTTTTGTGAACTAGCAGTTATAGGTGATAGTTGCTTGGTATTAATATCTAAAATTAAAACTTGGGACATTAAACAAAATAACTTGTCTAGAGCATGCTGCTCTAGTACTTGGCTTGTGCTACTCAGTGTTCTCCAATATTCTTCATGTCATGGAACGTATAGAAAATGGTAATACTCATAAGGCCAGTGGGTGAAGCTGCTAATGCCTGAGGGCAACTGGACAGAAGCTCTGGCTGCCCCAAGATTAAAAGGGTCACTTTGTTGGCACACCCATGAGCCATCTGGGACACAGTGGTATGCCATTGCCCACAGGTTGGGAAACTCTGCTTCCATGCATAAAAGTTCTGAAGACTGTTTTAAACATGACTTGAAAGATTTGTTTGAAAAAAGCTATCTAGTGTATGTCCTACACACTGCAGATTGATACTTACAATACTAAGAGTGAGGTTTAGGTATTGCTGAGTATTTGTGGTAACACTAAATACCAGCACTGTGACCTATCTCTCTAACACGTTTCCGTCTGTATCATCACTCATCACAACACTTGTTATGATGGCTCTTGAGTTGCAACAAGGTTAACAATGAGGCCAACTCCTCCAGGAGCATATGGAGCAAACTCAGGAGCTAATGTTCTATCTCTGGCTTTGTGATTCAGTCCAACTTAAATGTATCGAGATCAGGCAAGAAATGAATCTGAAAACAGAAGCCTAGAAAAAGTAACCCAGTTTAATCCAAATCTTTCTAATGAGGTAATATTTCATGTTTAAAGCTCAGAATTCTGAAGTTGTAAATATTTAATTTAAGTTTATTTAAATTCCTATATTAGGAGGTTGCTTTAATGAAGAGGGAAGCTTATTGACTGGGCTTATAAGGATGGTCTCTTAACCATCCTGGTGCATCCGAATGATCTGGGGAGCCTCTTAAAAACACGCAGGCATGGTCTTCATCCTCAAGAGATTCTGACTTGATTGGTCTGGCAGCCTATTTTTCAAATTCCCTTTGCCCAGGTGATTCTAATGTGCCACCAAATACTAGAGCCTCGAATCAGAAGACGATAGTAAAAAACCAAGTGTAAACGCTTTACAGGTATGAGATACTAGTCTTAGTACGTAACTATGCTGCTTCTTTTCTGTCTTTTCCTAATTTCCCAACATGGCTAGCTCAATCTATTTGGACTAGATTTTTTTCTTCTGGAATCCCTGTGGCCTTATTTTTTCTATTGCTGGGCAAGAACCCACATGCTTGTGGTTGGCAAAAAGAGGTAACTGGAAAGCGTCTGCATGAGTAGAGGAATGAGCGAGTGAGTGGGCTGCTGATTGAGAGTGTGCTTTCTTTCTAAAGCCAAATAATGCTGTCTTTGTGTCCTTTGTTGGTCTAGATTAATCATGCATTTGCTTTATTCCACTCACATGGGTACCTCAGAGTTCTCTGCACAGACTGAATGTGTCTGCATTATGTGCAAGGTAGATACTGAAAACCAAGTAATTGAGCTGCGGCTTAATTCTAGACTCATATTCATTTTTCATAAGACATAGTTGATAGTCAAAATATAAATATGAAAGTAAGATAATTTATAGCCAAGGATAAAAGGGTATCTTTAAATTGATGCTGAGATTTGCAAGATTTCAGCTAGTATGATCCTAGAGAAGTGAAAATCACACAGATTCAAGCATCCTAATAATGATGATGATAGTTAACATAGAGTGTTTACTAGTTGTCAGACCCTTAAAAAACAGAATATACATTCTTTTTGACTGCACATGGAACATTCTCTAGTATAGATCACATATTCAGAAAAAAAACAAGCCTCAACAAATTTAAGAGGATATAAATTATTTCAAGCATCTTTTCTGACCACAGTGGTATAAAAAACTGGAAATCAACAGAAGATGAGAAAAAAACGATTGCATGGAGACTAAACAATATGCTACTGAAAAAGAAATGGGTCAATGATGAAGTCAAAGAGGAAATTAAAAAATACCTTGAGATAAATGACAATGAAAACACAACCACACAAAATCTATGGGATGCAGCAAAAGCAGTTCTAAGAGGGAGGTTCATAGCGAAACAGGCCTTCCTCAAAAAACCAGAAAAATCTCAAATAAACAACCTAACCTACCACCTAAATAATTAGAAAAAGAACAAACAAAACCTAATGTTAGCAGAAGGAAAGAAATAATAAAGATCAGGGAGGAAATAAATAAAATGGAGATTTAGAAAAAAGTCAATAAAACCAAGAGCTGATTTTTTGAAAGAGTAAACAAAATCAACAAACCTTTGGCTAGGCTCACCAAGAAGAAAAGAGAGAAAACTCAAACAAACAAAATAAGAAATGAAAGTGGAGAGATTACAACCAACTCCACAGAAGTACAAAAACCATAAGAGAATACTATGAACAATTATATGCCAACAAATTGGACAACCTAGAAGAAATGGACAAGTTTCTAGAAACATATAGTTCACCAAAAGTGAATCAATAAGAAATAGATAATGTGAACAAACCACTCACTGCGAAGTGAAATAGAATCTGTAATAAAGAAAACTCCTTGCAAACAAAAGTTCAGGACTAGATAGCTTCACTAGGGGTATTCTATTAAACATACAAAGAACTCATAACGATCTTCTCAAAGTCTTCCAAAAGACTGAAGAGGAAGGAACACTCCCAAACTTATTCTATGAAGCCACCATTACTCTGCTACCAAAACCAAACAAAGACACTACCAACAAAGAAAATTACAGGCCAATATCTTTGATGAATATAGATGCAACGATTCTCAACAAAATATTAGCAAATTGAATCAAACACATAAAAAAGATCATACATCACAAAGAAGTTGAGTTCTTCCCAGGGTAACAAGGATGGCTCAACGTATGTAAATCAATCAATGGATATACCACATCAACAAAAGGAAAGACAAAAACCACATGATAATCTCAATAGATGCAGAAAAGGCATTTTAAAAATTCAGCATCCATTCATGATAAAAACTCTTGCCAAAGTGGGTACAGAGGAAACATATCTCAACATCATAAAAACTCTTTATGACAAACCCACAGCCAACCCTCAATGGTGAAAAGTTGAAAGCCTTTCTGCTAAAATCTTGAAGAACATAAGGATGCCCACTCTCATCACCTCTATTCAACATAGTGTTGGAAGTCCTAGCCACAGAAATCAGACAAGAAAAAGAAGTAACAGGTATCCAAATTGGAAGGGAAGAGATAAAATTGCCATTACATGCAGATGACATGATAGTATATATAAAAAACCATAAAGACTCTGTACAAAAACTACTAGAGCTGATAAATGAATTCAGCAAGGTAGCAAGATGAATATACAGAAATCGGTTGCATTTCTTTACACTAACAATGAAATATCAGATAAGGAAAGTTAAAAAAATATTCCCTTTTAAAATTTCATTAAAAAAAATACTTAGGAATAAAACTGACAAAGGAGGTGAAAGACTTATACATGGAAAACTATAAAACATCGATAAAGGAAATTAAAGATGACTTAAAGAAATCAAAAGATATCCCATGTTCTTGAATTGGAAGAATTAATATTGTTAAAATGACCACACTACCCAAAGCAATCAAATTACCCAGGACATTTTTCATAGAAACAAAACAAATCATCCTAAAATTTATATGGAATCACAAAAGATCCAGAATTGCCAAAGCAATACTGAACAAAAAGAACAAAACTGGAGGAATAACCCTCCCAGACTTCAGACAATACTACAGAGATACAGTAGTCAAAACAGCATGGTATTGGCACAAAAAATGACATATGGATCAATGGAACAGAATTGAGAGCCCAGGAACAAAGCCACACAACTACAGTCAATTCATCTTTGAAAAAGGAGGCAAGAATATACAATGGAGAAAAGACAGTCTCTTCAATATGTGGTGCTGGGAAAATCGGACAGCTAAATGTAAAAATGAAATTAGAACTTACTCTAATACCATATACAAAAATAAACTGAAAATGGATTAAGACTTAAACATAAGCCAGGATACCTAGAAACAACATAGGCAAAACATTCTCTGACATAAATCATAACAATGTTTTCCCAGGTTAGTCTCCCAGAGCAATAGAAGTAAAAGCAAAAATAAACAAATGAAACTTAATCAAACTTAAAAGATTTTGCACAGCAAAGAAAACCATAAACAAAACAAAAAGACAACCTATAGAATCAGAGAAAATATTTGCAAATAACAGGACTGACAAGAGATTAACTTTCAGAATTTACAAACAGCTCATACAACTCAAAAACAAAAAACTCAGACAACCTGACCAAAAAATGGACAGAAGACCTAAAGAGACATTTCTCCAGTGAAGACATACAGAAGTCAGTAGGCACATGAAAAGATGTTCAATATTGCTAATTATCAGAGAAGCACAAATCAAAACTACATGAGGTACCACCTCACACCGGTCAGAATGGCCATCATTAAAAAGCTCACAAACAATAAATGCTGGAGAGGGTGTGGAGAAAAGGGAACCCTCCTACACTGTTGGGCATGTAGTTTGGTGCAGCCATTATGAAAAACAGTATGGAGATTTCTCAAAAAACTAAAAATAGACTTGCCATTTGTTCCCCCAGTGCTACTCCTGGTCATGTATCTGGAGGGAACTCTAATTCAAAAAGATACATGCACCCCAATATTCATAGCAGCACTATTTACAATAGGCAAGACATGGAAACAACCTAAATATCCTTCGACAGATGACTGGATAAAGAAGCTATAGTATATTTATACAATGGAATACCACTCAGCCATAAAAAAGAATAAAATAATGCCATTTGCAGCAACACGGATGGACTTGGAAATTGTTATTCTAAGTGAAGTATGCCAGAAAGAGAAAGATAAATACTGTATATCACTCGTATGTGGAATCTAAAAAAAACAAAAAAGAAGACACTAATGAACTTAATCTACAAAACAAAACAGACTCAAAGACATAGAAAACAAACTTATGGTTGCCAGGGAGAGAGGGGGTGTGAAGGGATAAACTGGGAGTTTAAGATTTGCAGACACTAACTACTGTATATAAAATTGATAAACAACAAGTTTCTATTGCATAGCAGAGGGAACTATATTCAACAACTTGTAGTAACCTATAATGAAAAAGAATATGAAAAGGAATATATGTATGAATATGTATGACTGAAAGATTATGCTGTGCACCAGAAATTGGCATGACATTATAAACTGACTGTATTTCAATAATAAAAAAAAAGAACTTACGTAAAAGAGGCCAGATAGATGGTGAAGGATATTCTCAGCTGTATAGGTCTACCTGGCACGTCTAACACTCAGCTGTCTCTTCTACATGAAACCATGAAGTTTATGGATTCCTCCAAGTATTCAAATGACTCACATCAATGAAGGTGGTAAATTTGTCAGGCCAAAGCACCCTCGGAAATGTCTTTGTCAGCAGGGAGCAGAAGTTGTATTAATTAAAATGTTCTGGGAAGGTACAGGGTGCACTCCCAACGAATCATAAAACTATTTTAAACCTAATTAAGGATGTTCCCTCCTGGCATCTAGTAACGTAGGAAATTAGAATCAAAAAGTTTGCGGCACTTCTAGAAGTAAGATCAGCGGACTCAGGCTGGATCCCCCAACCTGGGAACTGGGCATATTTTGATAGAAAACCACCATTTTAATGAACTGATATTTATTCAACCTTCTTCCCATGTTCAGAGAAGATTAGGAAAAGGTACAGAGTGAAAAGATTAGAAACAGATAAAATTTGGGTAGGAGAATAAAGGACTTGGAATACTGAGGAAAAATCACTGACCCCAGAAGAGAGATATGTCATGGAATGGAGTGTAGGGTGTTCGACAAATGCAAGAACACTGGCATGAACTGAGACTGTTGTCCATGTGGGGCTGCAGCCTCATCATACAGACCTTAGTTGGGGAAGAAATGAAGACCCTAGAATTTTCAGCCCAAGACCTAGAGAGTTCTTTTGTTTTAGGGTGATTTCGTGATTCACTGTGGAAACTTATTTTTTTCTGTACAGATTTTGAAAATGTAATAAAGCTACTGGGACATTTCCTCATTATACCTTGTCCCATATATAGACTGAATGCAAATCTTCCCTGGATGTAATCGTGAACTGACATCTTACCCATTATCAAGAACTCCATCATTAACACTTTCAAGCACAGTGAACAGATGCAAATTTCATCATTGGAAAGGGCAAGTTCAATAATCCAGGCTGAGTAAACAAGAGGTAGCATCCTGTCCTCTGGACCGCACATTCCTGGTAAAGCATCCGTTACAAATGATAAACTCTAGGTTCATCCTCCACACTGGAAAATGACTTGAGAGGAAAGAACTTGGGTTAAAATTCAGGAATTAAGTGTTAGTGCTCCTTAAGGAAAAAAAAAAAGCTTTCCTGAATTAAGAAAAGAGAAAAACTACTTTTTGGTTTGTGGTGATGTGGAATAATAAGGTTGTGAATATGAAAATACTACCCCCCCCCCAACTTTGAAGCTGAGGGAGCATTCTTATACATAGAATGGTTTCTGTTGGCACTGGTAGAATTGACCTTTGAGAGAGGAAAGAGAAGCTAGCTTCTGGCCAGAGACAGGCCCGAGTTTTCCTAGCTCTACCAGGAAGGAGCAAGAGCAGTAGGTCTGGCCCAACCACCCGTGTGCACCCTTGGTTAATACTCTGCAGAGCAGAACCCAGAAACTGGGAGCATATGACAAACACATTAATTTGCATGTGTAACTCTGTCAATTAAAAGACCAATAAACAGGCAGCCTAATAGAACATTATGCCATAGATTACTCTAATCGGCTTGACATATTGATTTTTGAGCATCCTCAATTTGTTTATCAGAACAAAGTTTATTCTTTTTTAATTACTTTGCCAATTTACTGTTGTGTTCCATGGCTTTTGCAATATTGGCTTCTATAGAGTTTTACATTGTGTGAAATGCCCTACCACAATGCATGCTGAACTGGTTATCGCAGACTGGTTTACTACGATCAAGACAACATGGACTGACTTTAATGTCATTAGATAAAAAAGTGGTGGTGGCAAAAGATGGATAGATTGATGTAAAATTGTTGTAAGGGAGACTTTTGCCTGGATTCAATCTAAATACATATCAAAAATTGTAAAATAGGAATCTACCAGCTAAAACTAATGAGCACAAAACTGCATTGATTTGGCCCAGGGTGGACAAATAGAACATCTGGCATATTTGGCACCAATGACACAGCTGGCATTGTTGGAAACATTTCTGCAGAAGGTACAGATGCAGAAATGGGAGAATTGGTACAAACAGTGCAGATGGAACAGTTGGAACAGATGACAGTGGGCAGAGCTGGCGATGCTGGCTCAGGTGTCATAACCTCAACAGCTGGCACAAGTTGTGACAGTCCTGGGATCTCTTAGTACAAGGCACATGTTCATTT